>NW_006921866.1:1457137-1458233 GCF_000298275.1 Orycteropus afer afer | reverse complement strand
AAAGTAAATAAGCTTATGAGACAGTAAACAGGGAAATAGAGGCATCAATTGGCAAATGAGGACAACTACAAACCAAAAATAGGGGAAAAATAGTGTAGTTCCAGAACTTCTAAATGGTGAGAAAGTCAAGACAATTGCAGGGTAGAACAGACTGTTCCTACCTTGAGAAGAAAATTTTAAATCACAGGGCAACATCAAAGAAAGTGATAAACCTTCACATCAAAATAAAAAAGAGGACAAGCACAAATATTTAGAAAAGACTTAAACAATAGCCATGAAGGAAGTGATAACACAACTCATAATCAAAATGAGTTCAGCACAGAAAATTATATGGAAGAAAGAGATCAGCAAAACTACACACACACACACACACAAACACATAACAAAATGACAGCAACAAATTCATATTTGTCAATAATTACACTGAATGCCAGTGGATTAAATGCACTACTCAAGAGATGAAAAGTTGAAGACTGGATAAGAAAACATAATCTTTCAATATGCAGTCTATAAGAGACACATCTTAGAGAGAAAGACAAAAAAAGACTAAAAATCAAAGGTTCAAAAAATATCAAGCAAATGGTAACCATAAAAGGGCAGGAGTGGCAATATTAATTTCTGAAACAATTGACTTTAAGACAAAAACTACATTAAGATACAAAGAAGAACACTATATGACGATTAAGGGATTGATTGAACAAGAGGACATAACCATAATAAATATCTATGTACCCTATGAAAGAGCCCCAAAATACACACAGCAGACTTTAACAGAATTGAAAAGACAAATGGATGACTCTACAGCCCTAGTGGGAGACTTTAATATGCCACTTTCAATGGAAGATAGAACAGCTGGAAAGAAAGTAAACAAAGATGCAGGAGAACTAAACAATACAATTCAACAACTTGACCTCATAGACATCTACAGAGCACTTCACCTAAAAATAGCCCATTCTTTCCTAGTGCACATGGGACTTTCTCTGGGATAGACCATATCTTAGGGCACAAAGCAAGCCTTAATAAATTTAAAAACATTGAAATACTGCAAAGCATCTTCTCAGATCACAATGTTATAAAATCAGAAACTGGCAATAGG
>NW_006921866.1:1453221-1456731 GCF_000298275.1 Orycteropus afer afer | reverse complement strand
TTACATAAAATAGACAATAGAAAATATCCACAAGATTAGAAGTTGTTTTTTTGAAAAGATTAATAAAATTGACAAACCATTAGCAATTTGAACAAAGGAAAAGAGGGAGAGAAAACAAATAACACAAATAAGAAATGAATGGGACAATGTCACAACAGAACCAGCAGAAATTAAAAGGATAATATCAGGATACTATGAAGAACTATACTCCAAAATATTTAAAAATCTAGAAGAAATAGACAGATTTCTAGAAACATACTACTTATTTAAACTAACACAGACTGAGGTGTAAAATTTGAACAGACCCCTAACAAAAGATGAAATTGAACAAGTCATAAAAAAAACTACAACAACAACAAAAAAAATCCCTAGCCCAAACGGTTTCACTGGAGAATTCTACTGAACATTCAGAGAAATGACACCAATCCTACTCAAACAATTCCAGAGCATACAAAAGGATGGAATCCTCTCAAATTCATTTTATGAAGCAGGCATAACCTTGATACCCAAACCAGGCAAACACATCACTCAAAAGGAAAACTACACACCAATATCCCTCATGAATATCAAAAAAAGCAACCACTGCCCTGAAGTCAGATCTGACTCATAGCGACCCCTCCTTGGGTTTCCAAGGCATATAACTACAGAAGTAGATTGTCCAACCTTCCTTCTGGGGAGTGGCTGGTGGGTTTGAACCTCCAGCCTCTGTTTAGCAGTCAAATGCCTTAAGCGCTATGCCACCAGAGCTCCCCCTCATGAATATAGATGCAAAAATCTTCAACAAATTCCTAGCCAATAGACTCTAACAACATATCAAAAAGTAATGCATTATGACAAAGTGGGGTTCATATCAGGTATGCAAGGATGATTCAATATTAGAAAACAATCATCATTATCTATCACATAAATAAAACAAAGGAAAAGAATCACAGGGTCATATTAATTGATCCAGAAAAGGCATTTGATAAAGTCCAACACCTATTCCTGAAAAAACAAACTCTCAGCAAAATAGGAATAGAAGGGAAATTCCTCAACATAATAAAGGGCATATATGCAAAACCAACAGCCAACATTATTCTCAATAGGGAGAAACTGAAACCATTTCCCTTGCAAGCAAGGAAGCCCTCTATCACTACATCTATTCAACATTGTTTTGCAAGTCCTAGCCAGGGCAATAAGGCAAGAGAGGGAAATCAAAGCCATCCAAATTGGTAAGGAAATAGTAAAACTATCCCTATTTGCTGATAAGATCTTATACATAGAAAACCCAAGAGACTAGGCAAAAAACAAAACAAAACAAAACAAAAAACCACTGGAACTAATTGAGAGATTTAGCATAGTGGTGGGATACAAGATCAATATTCAAATATCAGTTGGATTCTTCCATACCAACAAAGAGATTACTGAAGAGGAAATAAAGATATCAATACCATTTACACTAGCTACCAAAAAATAATATATACTTGGGAATAAATCTTACTAGGGATACAAAAGGCCCATACAAAGAAAACTACAAAACATTACTTCAAGAAACCATAAGAGTTCTACATAAATAGAAGAACATGCTCTGCTCATGTTCAGGAAGACTGAGCACTGTGAAAATGTCAATTCCATCCAAAGCAATCTATATATTCAATGCAATCCTAATCCAGATCCCATCTACATTCTTTAAGTATATGGCAAAAATGATCACTAATTTTATATGGAAAAGAAAGAGACCTCAGATAAGCAAAACACTATTGAAAAAGAACAGAGTAAGAAGTCTCACAATCCCAGATTTCAAAACCTACTATACAGTCACAGTAGTCAAAACTGCTTGGTATTGGAACAGAATTGAGAACCCAGAAACAGATGCATCCACCTATGCTTGGCTGATTTTGACAAAGGGCTGAAATCCGTTAAATGGGGAAGAGATGGTCTCTTTAACAAATGTGCTGGTGAAATTGGATATCCACTTGCAGAAAAATCAAACAAGATCTGTACCTCACACCACACACAAAAACTAACTTCAGATGAATCAAACAGTTAATTGTTAAACCTAAAACTATAAAGTTCCTTAAGGTAAAAATAGGGGATAATGTAGAATATACAAAACACTGCATAAATGGATGAACTTGAAGGACATTATGCTGAGTGAAATAAATCAATCACAGAAGGATGCAAATTGTACTAGCTCATTATTGTAAAAAGTCAAGTAATGGTTTATATAGGAAAGGAAACTTTCTTTGTTGATTACCAGCGGTGGGAGGGAACGGAGGGGAACATTGCAAAAAATAAAAATTAAATTTAAAAAAATATATCCCCAAATATATTATTTATACCTAACCTAGAGCTTAGAACATTTCAGACAGTTGTTCAGGATGTGTTTTTTTTTTTTTTTGAGGTGAATAAAGACCAAATTGAATGGTGATAATATGAATCATACCTAGTAAGAAAAATTTCCCTTTTTAGAACATAGGCTTCTTATAGTCGTATTAATGAGAAGCTATTCACTTTTTATGGATTTGTGAGGTTTGTTAAAATGAATGTCTTCTTCTTTGCTGAATGGGTCACAGTGACTTGAATAGTTTTAGAATATGTGAATGCTCAATTTTGAGCCATGTCATCATGATGATCAGTCTAAGCAATGTGTTATTCTGATGCTAATAGAGGGTTTGGACTATGAGAGTGGGTTGCAGAAACAAAAAGGGGATAAAAAAATAGTACAATTATGCTAAAATGAACAAATAACTCCAAATATAATTGGAGATAATGATTGAGTGTAAATTCACGCCCAAAATACAGCATGCATTTTTAAAATAGTCATACATAGCTCATTTACATACACTGACCTTTCTGATAGAAATTATATTAAAAATCGGCAAGGATGACATATCTGTTCTTGGAATTTTATAGCTTAATTTGTAGATCAAGAGTAGCTTGTATTCAGAAAATTAGCACTTCCTGCTTGTTATCTCACTATTTGCAAATAATAATTATGTCAAAATTTATTGGGCACTTAGTATGTGTTGTTGTTGTTAGGTGCCGTTGAGTTGGCTCCAATTCATACCCTATGTAAAACAGAACAAAACACTGTCCAGGCCTGTACCATCCTCTCAATCCTTGCTGTGCTTTGAGCCCATCCTTGTAGCCTTTACATCAATTTATCTCATTCAGGGCCTTTCCCTCTTTTGCTGATCTCTGCTTTACCAAACATGATATTCTTCTTCGGGGAATGAATGGTCCCTTCTGAAAACATGAGCGAAGTAGGTGAAATGAAGTTTGGCCATTTTTGCTTTCAAGGAACTTCCTGGCTGCACTTCTAGGACAGATTTGTTCTTTCTTCTGGCAGTCCTTGGTATTTTCAGTATTCTTTACCAACACCACAGTTCAAAGACATCAACTGTTCTTTCACATGCATATGAGGCAGTTGAAAATACCTTCACTCAGTAAAGTTCAGGAGCTCTGGTAGCATAGTGGCTAAGACACTTGCCTGCTAACCAGACGGCTGGCGGTTCAAACCCACCAGCC
>NW_006921866.1:1450385-1452151 GCF_000298275.1 Orycteropus afer afer | reverse complement strand
TTTTTTTTTTTTTAACAATTTCTTCAGTGCAGCTAGGACTTCTTCTTTCACTACTACTGGTTCTTGATCATATGCTACCTCCTGAAATAGTTGAACATAGACTAATTCTTTTTGGTGCAGTGATTCTGTTTTCCTTCCATCTTCTTTTGATGCTTCCTGCATCAGTCAATAATTTGTTCATAGAATCCTTTAATAATGCAATTCTGGACTTGAATTTTATCTTTAGTTCTTTCAGCTTGAGAAATGCCATGCATGCAATTCCCTTTTGGTTTTCTAACTGCACATTTCATTATAATAATTTACTTTGTCTTCTTGAGCTGCCCTTTGAAATCAGCTCTTTTATCTCATAATTTCTTCCATTCACTTTAGCTACTCTCCATTTAAGAGCACTTTTCAGAGTTTCTTCTGACATTCATTTTGGTCTTTTCTTCCTTTCCTGTTTTTGGATGACCTTTTGCTTTCTCCATGTATGATGCAACTCATGTAGTCTTTGGTCATTAGTGTTCAAATCTGTTCTTCAGATGATCTCTAAACTCAGGTGTGATATAATCAATGCTGTATTTTGGCTTTTGTGGACTTACTTTAATTTACTTTGGTTTCAACTTGAACTTGCATATGAGCAATTGATGGTCTGTTCCACAGTCAGCTCCTGGCCTTGTTTTGACCGATGATATTGAGGTTCCCCATCAACACCTTCCACAGATATATGATCTATTTCCTGTGTATTCCATCTGGTGAGGTCCAAGTATATAGCCACCATCCATTTATGTTGTTGGTAAAAGATATTTGCAATGAATAAGTCATTGATCTTGCAAAAATCTATCATCTGGTGTCTGACATCATTTCTATCACTGACACCATATTTTCCAACTACTGAAGATTCTTCTTTGTTAGAACTTTCACATTGCAATCAGCAGTAATATTTAATACATCCTGATAGCCTGTCTTAGGCACCTTAATAAATCTCACCTCTCATTTCTCATTTAAAACTGCCTGATAATCTATCAGTTATGAAGTATTATAATCCTTACTTATTATCCTTAGGAATCTATTATTTAAATTATTCACTCTCTGGAGGTCATCCAGCTGATACCTGACAGACCAGGATTGAGTCTTGGTCTTGAATCTTAAGATCTTTGTAATACTGTTCCAGAAAGGGTATGATGGATTGTGAGAGCAGGTCACCCATTGAAAACTATAGAATATAGCTTTACTCTGATACATATCGAGTTGTCATGGGTAAGAACTGGCTTGATGACAACTGGATTCATCAGCTATATACAAGATATTATGTAGTTGTTCTGAGTGTGAGATGCTTATCTCTGAATATAAATATAAGACATTTTAAGTGGTATGTGGATATGTCATTAAATGACTTTGAAGCTGGGGAGTTACTCCCTTTTCAATTCTTACTCAAGTATGATTAAGCCCAGGAGAAATCATAAGTCAGATGATCATTATTCTAACTCCCTTGAATATGAGGTAATTTTTTCTTTTCAAGAGTGGTCCTCATGATACCTAGTGTTCAGGATCAGGTAAGCAATGGTGTCTGGATGAAATTAAATATTAGCATTTTACTTAATTTACTGTTGGTGTATGTTCTGTGGAAAATATGAGTGATTTCATTTATAATAGTCATATAAAGTGAAAGCCACTGATGTAAATAGCATAATAGTGGTGCAAGTTACACTTGGGTATAGCAATATTGTGACAAAGGTAGAGAAATAGGTAATACTTGGGAATGACTAATATAACTATTTTTTTGT
>NW_006921866.1:1448066-1449425 GCF_000298275.1 Orycteropus afer afer | reverse complement strand
CAATTTATCAGCATTCTCTTTGTGTTCTGTTTCTTTGCTTTCCAGTACTCTAGTGTCCTGGTCTCTTTATCTTTTATCTTTGCTTTTGTATAATTGTTGACCTTTTGGTCTCGTACTGATTTTTTTTTTTTTTTTTAATTAGAGCACCATTCTTACAGGTTATCGTTGATGTTATATGCCATAAAATCTATTCTGACTCACAGCAACCCCATGTCCATCAGAATTAAACACTATTCCGTCCTGTGCTATTCTCATAATCATTGCTATCCTTCAGCCCATTGTTATAGTCACTGTGTCAATTCTTCTCCTTGAAGGTCTTCCTCTTTTTGTCAGACTCATTACTTTATCAAATGTGATGTCCTTCTCTAGGGATGGTACTTCCTGATAACATATTCGAATTAGGAGAGATGAAGAATTGCCATCTTGATTATAAGAAGCTTGATTTCCAGCTGTATTTCTTCCATGACAGATTTGTTCATTCTTCTAGCAGTCCATGTTGTTATTGTTGATAGGTGCCATAGAGTTGTCATCAACTCATAGTGACCCTATGAACAACAGAAAGAAACACTGCCTGGTCCATCCTCACAATCCTTGCTATGCTTGAGTCCATGATTGCAGTCACTGTGTCAATCAATGTCATTGAGGGTCTTTCCCTTCTCCACTGACCTCTACTGTATCAAGCATTATATCCTTCTCTAGGGAATGGTTCCTTCTGACAGCATGATCAGAATAGGTGGGATCAAGTATAGCCATTCTTGCTTCCAAGGAGCATACCAGCTGCACTTCTTTCAGGATAGATTTGTTCATTCTTCTGAAAATCCATGATATATTCAGTATTCTTTTCAAACACCACTGTTCAAAATCATCAATTCTTCTTTGGTCTTCTTTACTCCTTATCCAGCTTTCACATACATATAAGGTGACTGAAAATAACATGGCTGGGGTTAGGCACACCTTAGTCTTCAAAGTGACATATTAACTTCTTAAAATTTTAAAAAGTTTTTCTTTCTTTTTTTTTACAGCAGATTTACCCAGTGCAATATGATGTCTGCCTTTCTGACTGCTGCTTCCATGGATGTTGACTGTGGATCCAAGGAAAATGAAATTCCTGATAACTTCAATCTTTTCTGTGTTTATCATAATGTTGCTTATTGGTCCAACTCTGAGGATTTTTGTTTTCTTTATGTTGAGGTGTAACCTATACTAAAGACTATAGTCTTTGATCTTCATCAGTAAGACTTTCAAGGCATCTTCACTTTCAGCAAGAAAGTTTGTGTCATCTGCATATCATAGGTTATTAATGATTCTTTCTCAAGTCCTGATGTCATGTTCTTCTTCATATAGTTCAGCTTCTCTTAA
>NW_006921866.1:1445913-1447966 GCF_000298275.1 Orycteropus afer afer | reverse complement strand
GCAATATTCCTGTGTTCTGTTCAAACAACAACCTCTTGGTCTATGTACAGGTTCTTCATGAGAACAATTATGTGTTCTAGAATTCCAATTCTCTGCAATGTTATCCATAAGCTGTTATCATCCACACAGTCAAATGCTTTTGCATAGTCAATAAAACACAGATAAATATATTTCTGATAGTCTTTGCTTTCAGCTAAGATCCATCTGACATCTGCAATGATATCCTTCATTCCTCATTCTCTTCTGAATCCAACTTGTGTTTCTGGAAGTTCCCTGTCAATATACTGCTGCAACCATTTTTGAATTATCTTCAGCAAGATTTTATTTGCTTGTGATATTAATGATATTCAATAATTTCTATCTCCAAGTCTTTGCACATTTCATTATAATACTTTGTCTTCTCGAGTTTCCCTTTGAAATCTTGTGCTCATCTCTTTTATTTTGTCATTTCTTTCATTTGCTTTAGCTACTCTCCACTCAAGAGCAAGTTTCAGAGTTTCTTTTGACATTCTTTTTGCTCTTTTATTCCTTTCCCTGTCTTTTTAGTGTCCTTTTGCTTTCTTCATGTATGAGTTTTTGATGTCATCCTACAATTCCTCTGGTCTTTTGTCATTGGTGTTCAATGCATCAAATCTATTCTTCCAATGATCTCTAAATCCATGTAGGATATGATCAAGTTCATATTTTGCTTCTCGTGGACTCATTTTAATTTTCTTTAGCTTCAACTTGAACTTGCATATAAGCAATTGATGATCTGTTCCACAGTCAGCATCTAGCATTATTTTGACTGATGATGTTGAACTTCTCTACTGCCTCTTTCCACAGATATAGTCAATCTGATTTCTGTATATTTCAGTATATATCTAGCAGGGTCACGCTTATAGCTACTGTTTATGTTGTTGGCAAAAGTTATTTGCAATGAATGTCTTTGGTCTTGTAAAATTCTATCATGTGGTCTCGGGCATCATTTCTATTCCTAAAGCCATATTTTCCAACTAATGATGATTCTTCTTTGTTTCCAACTTTCACATTCTAATCATCAATAATTATCAATACATTTTGATTGCATGTTTGGTCAATTTCAGACTACAGAAGTTGGTAAAAATCTTCAATTTCTTCATCTGTTGCTTCAATGGTCAGTGCATGATTTGGCATAATAATAGTATTAACTGGTCTTCCTTGTATTACCCTATCACTGATAGTATTGCCCTTCAGGATAGATCTTGAGAGGTTTTTTTTTTTTGATGATGAAAGCAACTCCATTCCTCTTTAATTTGTCATTCCCAGCATAGTAGAACGTATAGTTGCGTGACTCAAAATGACCAATACCAGTTCACTTCAGCTCACTGATGCCTAGGATATCAATCTTTATGCATTCCATTTCATTTTCGACAACTTCCAATTTTCCTATATTTATACTTCGTACATTCCATGTTCTGTTTATTAATGGATGTTTATAGCTTTTTTTTTTTTTTTCCATTTTGAGACATGCTTCATCAACAAATAAAGGTCTCGAGAGCTTTACACCATCCACATCTTTAAAGTTGACTCTACTTTGAGGAGGCAGCTCTTCCCCAGTCATATTTTAAGTGCCTTCCAATTTGAGTGGCTCATCTTCCAGCAATATATATATATATGTCAGACAGTGTTTTAGGGCTATTCATAAAGTTTTCCAGTAATATATCAGACAGTGTTTCACTGCTATTCATAAGGTTTCATTTGCCAGTTTTTTCAGAAGTGGATGGCTCTATCTTTCTTCCCAGTCTGTCCTAGTCTGGAAGCTCCACTGAAACCTGTCCTGCTGGTAATTGAAATACCAGTATTATAGCCTCCAGCCTCACAGCAACACATAAGCCACCACAGTATGATAAACTGACAGGCAAGTGGTGGCTGGTAGTCCATGGTATCGTCAATATTCTTCACCAACGCTGTAATTCACATGCATCAATTCTTCAGTCTCCTTATTCATTGTCCAGCTTTCACATGCATATGAGGAAATTGAAAATGACATGTCTTGCAGTCAGAGGCACCTTAGTCTTCAAAGTGACTATTT
>NW_006921866.1:1443705-1445813 GCF_000298275.1 Orycteropus afer afer | reverse complement strand
TAACACTTTGAAGAGGTCTTTTTCAGCTGATTTGCCCAATACACTCAATGCATCATTTGATTTTTTGACTGCTGCTTCTGGTGAATGTTCAAGTAAGATGAAACATCAATATTTTCTCCATTTAGTATATATGCCTTTAATTTTTTGCATCTATGGCCTTAATTATAATGTGAAATTTCCCTTCTGTTCTTATTTGGCTGAGAGTTTTTATCAAGAGAGTGTGTTTGTTTTTATTGTCTTTTCTTTATCAATTTATATGATCATTTTCCTTTGTTATATATATATATGGTAGATTACATTGATTGATTTTCTAATGTTGTACCACCACCCTTGTAATCCTAGCATGAATCCCAGTGATCATGGTGTATGTTTTTTTTTCATAAATTGCTGAGATCTCTTGGGAAGAATTTTGTTGAAAATTTTTGCATCTTTGTTCAGTGGTTTGTTTTGTGTACATAGAATTGCTATGAGTCAGAGCCAACTCAATGGCACCTAACAACAACAACAATAAGTACATGTTCATAAGGGATATTGATTTGTAATATTCTTTTTTTCTTTTTTTTTTGTAATGCCTTTGTCTGGTTTAGGTATCAGAGTTATATTGACTTCATAGAAAGAGTTTGGTACTATTCATTCCTCCTCCATATTTTTGAAGAAACTGAGTAAGCTTTGTGTCAAATTTTCTCTGAATGTTTGGTAGAGTTCAGTGTAGCCATCTTTTCCTGGGTTTGTTTTTTGTTAGTAGTTTATTAGTAGTTTTTTTTTTGTTTTTTTTTTTTAAAATTATAGCTATAATCTCTTCATTTGCAATAGATCTATTTATATTTTCTCCCTTTGTTTATGTTAGTCTGGGTAGGCAGTGTGTTTATAGGAATTTTTCCATTTCATCTAGGTTTTCAAATTTATCAGAGTACAATATTTCATACTAATCATTTATGATCTTTATCTCTGTTATATCACCAGTTTCATTAGTTTATTTATTTATTTGCCTCTTCTGGCTTTTTTCTTTTATCATTGTAGCTAGTGGTTTGTCTATTTTATTGATCTTTTCAAAGAACCAATTTCTGGTTTTGCTGATTCTTTCCATTCTTTTATTTTCACACTGATCTTTATTATTTATTTTTCTATGATGTCTTTTGCCTTCATTTGCTGTTCCTTTTCTATTTATTCAAGTTGTTTTGAGTTAATCATTTTAGATCTTTCTTATTTACTAATGTAGTTATTTATTCATGTGAATTTCCATGTAAGTACTACTTTTACTGAGTCCAAAAGGTTTTGATATGTTGTGTTTTCATTTTCATTTTATTCTAGGAATTTTGTAAATTTCATTTTTTATTTATTCTATGATCCAATAGTTTTCAGTAGTGTATTATTTCATTCCCATGTATTTTTCCCCCTTATTTTTCATGTTGTTGATTTCTAGCTTCACACTGCTATGGTTAGAGAAGATGCTTTGTATTATTTCAAACTTTTTAAATATGTTGTGGCTTCTTTTGTAGCTTAGTATATGGTCTATTCTGGAAAATGATCCATATATACTGCACAATTATGTGTATTGTTCTAATGGTGGATGGAATGTTCAATATATGCCTGTTAAGTCCAATTGGCTTATAGTTTAATTTAAGTTCTCAATGTCCTTAGTGATCTTATTAGACGTTTTGCTATAATTGTAAGTGATGTATTGAGTTTTCTTCCTATTATTGTGGAGAGTCTATTTTTTTTTCTATTGTATTTGTCAGCATTTGTGGTGTATTTTGTTATATTGTTGTTGTTGTTGTAAGGTACTGTTGAGTCAGTTCCAACTCGTAGTGATCCTATGTACAACAGAACAAAACCTTGCCCAGTTGTGCATCATCCTCACAATCCTTGCTAAACTTGACCCCATCGTTGCAGCCACTGTGTCATTCCATCTTGTTGAGGTTCTCCCCCCTTTTACTGTCCCTCCAATTTACCAAGCATGTTATCCTTCTCCAGGGAATGGTCCTTTCTGACAACACAACCATGACTAAAGTAGGTGAAATGAAGCCAGCCCATTCTCACTTCCAAGGAACACTCTGGCTGCACTTCTTCCAGGACAGATTTGTTTGTTCTTCTTCAAGGCCATGGTA
>NW_006921866.1:1438211-1443115 GCF_000298275.1 Orycteropus afer afer | reverse complement strand
CAGAGCTAAAGCCCAAGGTTGAGGGGCTTTCACCCAGCCCCTAGAGCCTGGCACTTTGACCTTGGACTTAAAGACTCTAAACTGTAAGAGAATAAATTTCTGTTTGTTCAAGCCATCCCATTTGTGGTATATTCTTGGCAGGGTGATACTAGGTAACCAGAATAGAATATGGTACTGAGAGAGTGAGGTGCTGCTCTAACAGATACCTAAAATGTGCGAACAAGAGTGGAGTGCTTCCTTGACCCGAGATCCTGGCAGGGAGACCTTGGCATATGGCATGAGAGATGGAAGGAGCAGAGGCAACAGACTGGCATGAGAGACAACAGGAGCAGAACTGAGAGACTAGCATGAGAAAGCGACAGCCTTACCAGCCCACAGAGGAGAAAAAGCTGGATGCCTTTGTGTAGGCAGCTTCCTGGAAGAGTGGGTTGCCTTCAGGCATTAATTGGTAGAAGATACTGGCATGAAATGGAGTAGCAGTTTGGCCAGCCCATGGAGCAAGAAAGCTGAGTGCTTTTGGGGTGGGAAGATTTCCGGTGGATTGAGTTGTCTTTGGCATTTATTGGCAGAAGTGGAGAGACCAGGGAAGTGGGAAATTGAGCTGCCTCTGTGTCAAGGGGAGGACCATAGGACCATGACTTTTGGGAGTGGAACTATCATAGCCCCTAGGTTTCAAAGAGCCACACCTTCACCAATTTGGTTCTAGAGTGTGGGGCTTCTCATTCATGTGAGCTAGTGGGATGGAGACATAGCTGCCATTAGAATTACTTTAACTTAGGAAAATAGTAAACTCAAGGCAATACTGCATTCCTAGAGGGATTGCAGAGATTAGTACCACTGTCAAGGACTTGAAAAATGGAGGGGTGGTGATTCTTACCCTTCCCTTGTTTAACTTTTCTATTTGGTATGTGCAGAATACAGATGGGTCTTGGGGAATGACAATGGATTATCACAAACCTATTTATGTGGCGACTCCAATCTCAGCAGCTGGTCCATATGTGGTTCCATTGTTTCAGCAAATTACTACATCTTCTGGTACCTGGTATGCAGCTATTGATCTGGCCAATGCCTTTTTCTCAATCGGTTTAAAAGGATCATCAGAAGCAGTTTGCCTTCAGCTGGCAAGGCCAACAGTATACCTTCTCAGTCCTTCCTCAGAGGTATATCAACTCCCCAGCACTATGTCATAATTTAGTCCATAGGGATCTTGATCACCTTTCCTTCCACAAGATGTCATATTGGTCCATTACATTGATGACTTTATGCTTATTGAACTTAGAAAGGAAGAAATATCAATGGCTCTAGACCTACTGGTGAGACATTTGTGGGAAATGGCACACCTATTAGGGTAAGAGAATGTGGGAAATGAAACAGATAAAAAATCAATCATCTTCCACTGCAGTGAAATTTCTAGGGGTTCAGTAATGCAGAACATGTTAATATATTACCATTAAAGTGGAGGATAAGTTATTGCATCTGACTCCTCCCACAAATGAAAAGGAGGCACAACACCTGCCAAACCTCTTTGGATTTTGGAAGCAACATATCATTCATTTGGTGTGCTACTCCAACCTATTTATCAAGTTACTAAAAAATGTGTTAGTTTTGAGTGTGGCCCAGAACAACAGAAGACTCTGTAACAGGTCCAGGCTGATGTGCATATTGCACTGCCATTTGGGCCATATGGTCCAATGGTGCTTGAAGATGCTGTTTGGAGTCTTTGGAAGGACATTGTTGGAGACTTATAACACAGACCTTCAAGATTTTGGAGCAAAGCCCTGCCGTTAATGATAGATAAATATTCTTCTTTGGAGAAATGGCTTTTGGCTTGTTATTGTGCCTTACTTGAGACTAAATGCCTAACCACAGGTCATCAAGTCACCATATAGCCTGAGCGCCTGAGCTGTCCATGATGAACTGAGTATTATTTGACCCACAGCATCATAATGTTGGATGAGCTTAGGATCATTCCATCACTAAATGGAAGTTGTATGTAAGAGATCAGGCCTCAGCAGGACCCGAGGGCACAAGTAAGTTAGATGAGGAAGTGACTTAAATGCCTACAGTCTCACTCCATTTCTATTACCTTCCCTCTCCCAGTCTTCACCTAAGGCCTCATGGGGAGTTCTTATGATCAGTTGACTCAAGAAGAGAAAACTCAAACCTGCTTCTTATAAATGGTTCTATGTGATATGGAGGCACCACTTTAAAGTGGACAGCAGAAACATTGCAGCCCCTTTCTGGGACCTCCCTGAATGACAGTGGCAAAGGGAAATCCTCCCAACTAGGAGAACTTTGAGCAGTGCATCTGGTTGTTTACTTTGCTTGGAAGGAGAAATGACCAGAGATAAAATTGTAGTCTGACTCACAGGCTGTGGCCAATGGTTTAGCTGAATTATAAGGGGCCTGAAGCCAATATGATTGGAAAATTGGTGAAAAAGAGGTATGGGGAAGAGGAGTGTGAGTGGACCTCTCTGAATAGGCCAAATAAGTGCTGATATTTGTAGTCATGTGAATGCTCATTAAAAGGTGATTTTAGCAGAGAATGATTTTAATAATACCTTTTGACAATACCTTCTGTGGAAACCAGTCATCCTTTTTTTCCTGGCCACTCTGGTCATTGTTCCATGGGCTTATGAACAAATTGGTCATTGTGGAAAGTATAGAAGTTATGCATGGACTCAACAACATGAACTTCCACTCATCAAGGCCAACTTGCTGCAGTCACTTCTGAGCACCCAATCTGCCAGCAGCAGAGTCCAAACTGAGTCCACAATATGGAAACATTCCTCAGAGAGATCAGACAACAAACCAGTGGCAAGCCGATTACATCAGACGATTTCCACTGTGGAAAAGGCATCATTTTATTCTTACTGGAATAGATAGTTACTCTGGATGGATTTTCCTTCCCTTCACATAATGTTTCTACCAAAACTGCCGTCTGCGGACTTACAGAATGACTTATCCACCGTCATGGTCTACCACACAGTATTGCCTTGGATTAAGGGACTCACTTCACACCAAATGAAGTGTGGTAATGGGCCTTTGCTAATGGAGTTCACTGGTTTTACCATTTTCCCCACCACTCTGAAGCAGCTGTCTTGATAGAATGATGTAACACCCAGCTAGGTGGCAAAACCTTGCAGCATTGAGAAAATGTTCTGTAGGAGGCTGTATATGCTCTAAACCAGCATCCAATGTATGGTGTTCTTTCCCCAATTACCAGGATTCATGAATTAGGAACCAAAGGGTGGAAATTGGAATAGCATCACTCACTATTATCCCTAGTGACCCAAACAAAAATTTTTGCTTCCTGTCTCTGAGACACTATTTTATGCAAGTCTGGAGGTCTTAGTCCCATAGTACTCCCACCTGGAGTAATAATACTGATCACATTGAACTGGAAGTTAAGAATTCCACCTGGACATTTTGGACTTCCATGCCTCTGCATCAACAGGCAAAGAAGGGAGTTACTCCTTTGTCTGCTGTGATTGACCCTGATTACCAAGCGGAAATTGGATTGATATTACATAATGGAAGTAAAGAAGAATATGTCTGGAATATAAAAGATTCTTTAGGATGTCTTTTAGTACTACTATACCCTGTGATTAAAGTCAATGGAAAAGTAGAGCAACCAAATTCTGATATGACTACAATTGGCACAGACACTTCAGGAATGAGAGTTTTGGTCATTCCACCAGGCAAAGAACCATAGACAACTGAGGTGCTTGCTGAAGGCAAGGGGAATGTAAAATGGTTGGTGAAAGAAGGCAGTTATAAATAACATCTATGACCACATGACCAGTTGCAGAAATGAGGACTGTGATTGATATGAGTATTTCTTCTTTGTACGTGTGCATCAAATTTTTTTATTTTCTTCAATTATGAAATATAAGATATAAACGATGCTGTGGTACATGTGTTTTTCATGTTATGTGTGATAAGACTTTATAATTACCTTTATTTAGAGATTATGTGTGTTCAGAAGGAAGATTCGTCAATCTACTTCCATAGAGATACCACCTGAAAAACTAAGGAGGGGTCACTATGAGTCAAATCAACTCAATGGCTGAGAGTTCATTTTTTTTTTTTCTGTTGGTGTGTGTTTGTTTAAGGAGATGTGTGCAAGTGCCACGTTGACAAGGGGTGGACTGGCATAATTAACATATTAAGATTGTGTGTCAACTTAGTTGGACCATGGTTCTAAGTGTTTTAAGCAGTTATAATGTAGTTATGGTTTAAGCAGTTATGATGTAGTTATCCTCCATGATGAGAAGTAATATAATGTAATCAGTTCCATGGTTAGATGTGTTATAAACAGCCACTTAATTGAAAGGGAGTTTCCTCAGGGGTGTGGCCTGCTTCATATATATTTATATGGAAGTTTTCAAAAAATTCCCTGGCTTTCTACTTGATCCTGATCCTGATCCTGCCTCATCATTTCTGGTTCCTGATCTTGAACCAGTGGCTTGCCACATTGTCAATCCTGTGATTGTTGCCTTTGCAGCCTGTGACCCAACAATTTGCCATCTGCCATTTTACCTGCTGATCTTGGATTCATCATCCTCCAATGCCAGAATCCTGTTATACTGACTGCTGATCTTGGGTTTGTCAGCCCCTGCAACTGTGTGAGTTAGGAGAAGCATCCAGCTTGACATTTGAGCCATGGACTTAGGACTCGTCAGCCTCTAAAACTGTGTGAGTCATTTCCTGGAGATGAATCTGTCTCTCTCTCTCTGTCTCTGTCTCTCTCTCCCTCTTTGTATGTGTGTGTGTGTGTGTGTGTGTGTGTGTATATATATATATATATATCGAGAGGGACCAGGTCTTCGGGAGCAAGGTAAGCACAGGCGTAGCACAGAGTAGCAGGCCGGAAGAGCAGGAGGAAGGGGTGGAACCCAGGA
>NW_006921866.1:1432701-1433645 GCF_000298275.1 Orycteropus afer afer | reverse complement strand
AAATCAAACCAGCCACTCCTCCATGGGAAAAAGATGAGGCAGTCTGCTTCTGTAAAGATTTATACCCTTGAAACCCTATAGAACAATTCTACTCTGTCTTCAAGTGTTATTATGAGTTGGAATGGACTCAATGCTAGTGGGTGGATGGAATCTTTACAAGAGCATAGAACCAATCTTCCCCTGTGGAGCTTCAGGTTGGATTCTAACTGCCAACATTTTGGTTAGTAGCTGAGGTCTTAACCACTATGCTACCAGTGCTCCTTCATAATAAAAAAGATATCCTGCTACTATCCAGTCCAGTCAATTCAGACTCATAGTGACTCAGTAGCAGAGTAGAACTGCCTCGTACGGTTTCCAAAGCTGTAATCTTTACAGAAGCAGAATGTCACATCTTTCTTCGATGATGCAGCTGATGAGTTTGAACTACGAATTTATTGGTTAGCAGCTGAGCACTTAATGACTGCACAGCCAGGATCCACTAATAAAAGCTGTAGCTTGATAATTACTGAGTCTCAAAAGGTTGTTCTAGAAGACTAATGCTAACTCCAAAGAAATATTCATGCCTCTAATGTTCTTACTTAGTTTACATCTATGATTCAGTTTTAAGTATTGGACTAATTATTGTGAGCATGGAGTTTATACATGTAGAATTACTATTATTTTTATTATCTGGAAATCTACATATTTATACGTACATATCTGACCTTCAGAAAGGACAAGAAGCAAGAGCTGTCCTTGCATCTGATCTCCTTATGGATTGCAGTCACGCCAAGCTTCTTTTAAGTCCCTTGTGATGTTGCTTGCTCACTGCCTTCTGACATTTTGCAAGCGTCAAGGCTGGCCCTTGAGATCATTCACTCTGCTTGACTCGCCTGGTTTGATTTCCTTCACAATAGCTCAGAGCCTTCACAGAAACTTCTCTTTCTTTTCTTTTTTTTTTTTTT
>NW_006921866.1:1427813-1431406 GCF_000298275.1 Orycteropus afer afer | reverse complement strand
AACAACAAAAAAAACCAACTAAACTCTCTGCCATCAAGTTGGATCCGACTCATAGCGACCCCTCCTTGGGTTTCTGAGGCTATATCACTACAGAAGTAGATTGCCAAACCTTTCTTCTGAGGAGTGGCTGGTGGATTTGAACCACCAGCCTTCTGGTTAGCAGTCAGATGCCTTAGGCACTGTGCCACCAGAGCTCACATGGAAAATGAAAATTAAGAATACAATGAGTTACCACTTCACACTTTTTAGAATGGCTAAAATGAATATACTGACAATGGCAAGTACTTGTTAAGATGTAGAGAGATTTACAGCTATACATTGCTGGTGGGCACACAGAATGGGACAGTTACTAGACAACAGAATCTTGCGTAGATAAACATATACTTACTATATGAAACAATAATCCCTCTCATAAGTGTTTATCATAGAGAAACGAAGCCTTATGTTAACACGTAAATGTGTACACATATGTTTATAGCTGCTTTGTAATCACCCCAAATGGAGAAAAAAAAAAAAAAAAAAACCTCAAATGGCTTTCATTAGGTTAATACAAAAACTGTGGTATACTCATATAGTAGAATATTACTCAGAAGTAAAAAAGGAACAGATTACTGAAACAAGCAATTATATGCATGTGTGTCAAAGACATTATGTTGAATGAAAGGCAGTCTTACAAGGTTACACACACACACCAAAAAAAAAAAAAAAAAAAATACTAAACTCACTGCCATTGAGTTGATTCTGAGTCATAGTGAGCCCTCCTTGGGTTTCCAAGGTGGTATGTCTACGAAGTAGATTGCCCAGTCTTCCTTCCGAGGAGTGGCTGGGGTGTTTGAACCACCAGGCTTCTGCTTAGCAGTCAAATGCCTTAGGCACTGTGCCAACAGAGCTCCTATGTAACAAGGTTACATACTATATGCTTCAATTTCTAAGCCATTCTGGAAAATACAAAATTATTGTGATAAAGAACAGATTAGTAACTGCTGGGGTTAGGGATGGAGAGAGAGTATAACTCCAAAGGGGTAACATGAAAAGTTTTGTTTGAGTGATGGAACAGTAGAGTATCCTGATTATTGTGATACTGACATGAATATATGCTTTTAAAATCATACAAAAGTGCACCAATGTAACAAATATGATAATTGAAAAAAACACCTCACATTCATAAGGATTTAGCAACAATTTTGACTCAGTTGTCCATAAACCAAAGAGAATAATAATGCCTGTAGATAAAATCAAGCTAGCCACTGAGAATCACACCCATTCCTAACAGAATAAATGGACAAGAATTCTAACATAAGAAAAATGTCTCTTTTCAATATCTGCAGTGTAAATCATAATTTCACCTTCTGCTTATCTAACTATCCCTTCCTTTTCTTCATTGATTCTTTGTCTGTTTTTTCTCTCTCTCTTTCTTCTTCTTCTTTTTTTTTTTTTAAAGTATAAGTATTTCCCAGGTTATATCTTCAGTTTTAATTTCTTATAGCTCAGAGCATTCTCCTTGGGAAATCTCTTTCATTCTGCTGGCTTAATTTAATATCTTCTTGGTGAAGATGACTTTCAATTCTGTACCTATAGTCCCAATATCATTTTATCCTTATTTACGGTTCCATGTATCATATCTTCTCTTGAGTATTCCGCTAATCCTAAACAAGCATCAATATGCAAGATAATTTATTGATTAGTCTTCTAAAACCTAAGATTCTTCTGAAATCACTGACCTTAGTCACCAAAACTAGAAATCCCATTATTTTTACTACCAGTTTACATTCATCTGCCTCATATAATTGCTCACTGTATCCAATTGACTCTTTCAGTTTTGTGTTTTTCCATACCACCTACCTTAATAATAGCCTTCATCATGTGTATTTTGGAGTACTGTCATCAGCTTCTGTATGGTTTCTCTGGTTCCTGTCTATCATATCTCTCCTTTCATACTCTTATTATTGTTACTTTTAAAGTATGGTATTTCTCCCCATCTTTATCAGAGATTCTTTACTCTCACTGAGAATAAAATCCAAACTTCACGTGGCATTCTCAGCTTTCAATAATTTGAACTTACCCATCTACTTCCCTAGAGATGCCACCTCACAAACTCAAATACACCTGCATCATCATTTACCTCTGTGCAATCTACTTGTACTGTAGCCATTCTGAATGCTTTGTTGCTCTTTGAAACTATTATGCTCCTGACTATTCTTTTTGTGTGCGTTAACTTAGTTCCCTATGAGTTGATTTAGACTCATGAAAACCCCATGTGTGTCAGAGTAGAACTGTGCTCCATAAGACTGTCAATAGCTAATTTTTGTAAAGTAAGTAGCCAGGATTTTTCCTTCAGTGTGCCTCTTGGTGAACTCAAACTTCCAATCTTTGTGTTAGTAGCTAAGTGAGTTAACTGTTTGCACACCCAAGAACATTTTTTTTCTGACCAGTGACCTGCATATGTAATTCTTCTTGTCTTCTCTGCCTATTACAATTCTATGCATTCCTCCTGTCTCTATACTTACTGTATCATTTATGAAGCCTTTTGCAATCTAACAATTTGGAACTCCTCCATCTTCCCTTGAGCATTCATAGAATAATCTTATGCCTCCTACTTACAGCATTAATTTCTTTACTTTGTTGTATTTTATTATGCATATATTACCTTTTCCTACGAGGACTGTAAATTCCTTAAAAGAAGCAATTAGGTATTAATCAGACTTTTTGCCTTAAATCATTTCTGGAATAAGGTGCCACAGAAATATATATATAAATAATAATAATAATAATAAACTCCATTTTCTTGTTAGATCTGGAATAATGCTCCCTACATGTAAGATACACAATGAATGTTTGCTCTGTCAATAAATGAATGAATGAATAGAAGACAGATTAAGCAGGCTAGGGAGTGTTGGAAATGTTACCCTGTAAATTACAATTACAGAAAGATTATCATTAATAGTAACATGTTACTACAAATACCATTCCTGCATGATCAGTTAATGTCGACATTTATGTATTTTGCACCTGCACATACCATCCAAGGCCAAATTACATTTTCATCCTCTCACTCACCTGCACAAAAATTTATTGTCTGCTTAGATGTCTTTAAGATTCAATTTAAAGATTTCTCTTTTGCAATTATCTTTTTATTAGCTATGCTTTTTATCCAATGTACCAACACATGTATATGAATATCTGAATAATCTACTTCTCAGTATTCCCTATGATTCTCCCTTCCTCCCTCCCTCTCCCCCCTTCTTCTTTCTCTCTTCTCTTTCTCCCCATGACTTCCTCTCCCTCTTTTCTCCCTCCCTGCCCCTCTCTTTCCTTCTTTTCTTTAACCTTTCTTGTTGCCTTTCAGTACTAGTGAGGAGCTCTGGTGGCACAGTTAAGTGCTTGGCTGCTAATGAAAAGGCTGGAAGGTGAAACTCACCAGTCCTTCCAGGGAAGAAAGATATGACAGTCTTTTTCTGTGAACCCTATAGCATCACTTCTACTCTGTTCTACAGGTTACTATGCAATTAACTCAATTGTTGTTGTTGTTGTTATGTGCCGTCGAGTCAGCCCTGACTCATAGCGACCCCTCCTTGGGTTTCCGAGGCAGTATC
>NW_006921866.1:1424117-1427713 GCF_000298275.1 Orycteropus afer afer | reverse complement strand
TTAACCTGGGAGCTCTGATAGCGCAGTGCCTAAAGTACTTGACTTCTAACCAGAAGGTTGGTGGTTCAAACCCACCAGCCACGCCTCGGAAGGAAAGTTGGGCAATCTACTTCCATAGTAATACTACCTCGGAAACCCAAAGAGGGGTCGTTATGGGTCGAGTCCGACTTGATGGCACATAACAACAACAAGTATCAGAAGGAACCCTGGTGGTACAGTGATGAAGTGCTCAGCTGCAAACAAAAAGGAGTCAATATTTGGAACCCATCAGTTGTTCTGCAGAAGAAAGAAGTGGCAATCTGCTTCCATAAAATATTTATAGCCTTGGAAAACCTATGAGCAGTTCTACTCTGTCTTTTAGGGTTGCTATGGGTAGGAATTGTCTCTATAGTAATGAGTTTGGTTTGGTTTGGTTTTAGTACCAAGTGCCATTGAGTCAACTCATGGCAACTCAATGTATGACGATGTATGTATGTATGAATAAAACTGCTCCATAAGGTTTTCAATGGCTGATATTTTGGAAGCATATTGCCAGACCTTTCTTCCCAAGCACCTCCGGGTGAATTCTAGTGCTATGTACTAAATTCTCTTCTGAGAATGCCACAAACACTGTGATATAGTTACTGCACTTAATGAGATCACATTCTAGACGATAGCTCCTCTGCATGAGTAGGCCAAACAAGACTTTTGATATTTTTATTTTTTGTTTTGTACTATCTTCAGTAAAAGTCATGCTTATTCTTATGGTATTAAAATATACCACTGTATGAATAAAATATCAAAGTCACTCAGTCTTCACCTTATACCTGCAGTATTGTCATTCTTTCTTCTGTCCACACATGATTCTCCAGAATGCAGAAACATTTCACAGCAGCACTCACAGCAGATGTGAGCTATGCTATGTTTGCTACTCTGAATTTCATTTCTTCAGTAATTATTTGTTTTATACCATCCTGTTGCCATTTGTGTTCTTAAATGGGTGATTTCATGCATGTTTTTCTTGATTACAAGTTCCACAAGAATTTGATATAGTTCTTTCCGCATTGTTTTTTGCATGGATACTGATGGAAGTTTTGCTTAATCAATTAAACACTTAAAATATTAGCAAGAACTCATCAAAAAGAAAAGAAAATTCCTTTTCAGTTTAGTAAAATGAAATTAGACATTTACTTGTGAAATATATGTGTGTGTGTGTATGTATATATATAATTTCAGTTTTTAAAGTAAAATTATCTCTGAAAGGATAGATTCAAATGTCAATAGCATTTATCTTTGAATATACAGTATGAAAGGACTTTCATTTTCCTCTTTGTACATTTCTGTATTGCACCTTTTAAAAAATGTGCATGTATTATTTTTCTTAAAATAAGTAAGTTACTTTAAGAAATCTTAATATGTGATATTGTGTGCTGAAGGATGAATGCCAAATGCAAATTTTCCTAATGAATTCTGAATTTCCAAAGAGAAATCACATATATTTTTGCCTTCCAGGAAACACTTTAGATCCCTAATAAATATATCTAGAAGACAATATATAAGACTGCTTAGTATAAAAATATTTTACTCTTTATTTCACCCTGTTCAAGGACATTATTGTTCACTTTAACAATAGAGGGCAGTATATAATGGTTCATAAAACATATTTTAGTCAAATAAAACTTATCACATCTCTCATTCTAATCCTTAGAAAAAAAATATCAAAATAGTTCTAACGTATTTATAAAAGAAGGAAAGTAACATCATGATCTTTGCTTTTTTACTTGCCAAAAATACTGTTTACCCTGAGAGAAGATAAGGTATCTCAGTGGTGTTCAGAATCTTGTACTATTTATTTGACCTTGTGTTAACTTTCCAGGGTTTGAAGTTTCCATCAGAACATTAATAAACAATATTTAAGTTTTCCATTGATCTTGTAACATAGGCTATTTCTTCACAGATAAATTTAGGAGAAAAGAAAATAAATCCATCTCATCTAGCTGAAGAGTCTCTGGGCAGTGCAAATAAATAATGACCTTGGATACTAACCAAAAGTTCAGAGGTTTGGGTCCACCCAAAGATGCCTCAGGAGAAAGGTTTGTCAATGTACTTCAGAGAAATTACCCACTGAAAACCCTATGGAACACAGTTCTACTCTGACACACATGGGCTCACCATGAGTTTGAATCAACTCAATGGCAACTGATGACATTAGTGCTAATAATATCAATAGTTCTGGAGAAACTCTAACTGTCTTAACTTCAAGCAGTCTGATGCTGTACCATCTGCCCCTCCCCTATGCCTATAAACCATATGTATTTATGTATGTATGTGTGTGTGTGTGTGCATGTATATATGTATGCAAATTTGGTTCTCTAATGCTGCTATAACAGAAATACCACAAGTAGATGACCTTAACATACAAGCATCTGTTCTCTTATAGTCTAGAAGGCTAGAGGTCTGAATTCAGAGTGACGGCTCTGGGGGTTGGGTCAGTGTCTCTCAGCCTTGGGCTTCAGCTCTGCCTCTTGCTCCAGGCCCACTGAAGCTGGAGGTTTCTTTCAACTCACACAGCTACTGACTACTAAGGGTGACCAAGCCAAAATCGGCAGGTAAAATTGCACAATCCCAAGATCAGTAGAAAACATGGCAGATGAAGACTCAGCAAAATTCAGGATCCAAACATGCCAAAAGGCAACAGAACTTCCTCAAAGCTTCTCCATATATACCAGAAGCAGGCCAAATCCTGAAGATAACTCCCTTCAACTACCTAGCTGCTCACAGCAGATTCTATCAAGGAGATGATCACACTCTTATCATGGAGAATGAATACATCTGGTGCCAGTCCACTCAAAACCATGGCCCAGTCATGTTGACACACTACCTTATTTACCAGACACACAGACACACATACACACACACACAGAGACAGAGACAGCTACAGAGAGACTGAGACAGAGAGACTGAAATTGACTTAAAATAGACCCTTGGCCTTAAAACTTGACCTAAAATAGAACAATAATGGAATGATTTCTAGCCGCTCATGGTCTTGCATTTAATTAGAATCACTGAGCAGTCCCTTAAGCAGTGATAGCCAAATTATACACCTTAGAAAAATAATTTTGCAATGAACTGAGAGAAAAATACTTCTGCCCTAAAGTACTAGTCACTGTGGAGTTGATTCCAACTCATAGCTTGTCTGAGTAGAACTGTGCTGCACAGGGTTGTCAATGCTAATTTTTCAGAAGTAGGTTGCCAGGCCTTTCTTCCAACACACCTCTGGCTGGAGTCAGACAAGTAGCTTTTTGGTTAGCAGCTGAGTACTTTAACCATTGAACCACCCAAGGACTCTTCTGTGTTTAAGTAGCTTATGTAAGTGCTGCACCTCGAGGTTGGAGCATCATAATATTTATGATCACATTAAAGGTTCACATAAGGCCTGTAGGCTTTCCTGCATGAGTAACATAACATTTTCAAATTGGTTTGACTATGAAAGTTACATTAAAAAAAAAAAAAGCAATCCTAAGAAATGTACACAATTATTATTCTGAGGAATGCAATTTGGGAAATACTGATCTACTACATTAACAATATAGAGATAACAATTATATATTAGTGCA
>NW_006921866.1:1415029-1424017 GCF_000298275.1 Orycteropus afer afer | reverse complement strand
ATAGTTATAATAAGAAAACTAATTAAAATTTATAGAGTATTTCACTTCTCTGGTTGGAACTTTTTTTTTTTTTTTAATTGTGATTTGGGTGAAAGTTTACATAGCAAATTCGCTTTCCATACATCTGGTTGAAAGCTTTAGTAAACAGAAAACTTCACAACTTCCTCTTCCCTCTCTTCATTCCATTTTCTTACATTTTCAAAGTATTAAATCTTTTTTCCTAATTTGCACATCACAAATTATAAAATATTTGGCTTACATATCAAAATGTGGATGTGGAAGTATTCTTGATAGAATGTCTAGGGCATATATGAGCATTTTAAAGATAACCACATTACCATTGAGTCTATTCTGATTCAGATAGGGCAGAGTAGAACTTCTCCGTAGGGTTTCCAAAGCTGTAAATCTCTGCGCAAGCAGATTGACATATGAAAGCAAACTACCTCATCTTTCTCCCATGGAGCACCTGGTGGATTTGAACTGCTGACTTTTTGTTAGGCAGCATAATGTTAACCTAGGAATTGCTTTCTCTGTGACCTAAATTTTTATCGCACTGTAACAATCTCTTTTGGTTCTCAACATTCATATTTTCATATCATAGTTATTCTGATGGATAGCTTACCTTCTTCACTAGAAGAATAAACCAAAATAAACAAACAAACTCACTGCCATGGCGTCATTTCCGATTCATGGCAACCCCTCTTTGGGTATCCAAGGTGGTATCTTTAGAGTAGTAGATTGCCCAGTCCTCCTTCTGAGGAGTGGCTTGTTGTTGTTGTTGTTATGTGCCATCAAGTAGGACCTGACTCATAGCGACCCCTCCTTGGGTTTCCGAGGCAGTATCACTACAGAAGTAGATTGCCCCATCTTCCTTCTGAAGAGTGGAGGCAGGGTTTAAACCACCAGCCTTCTGGTTAGCAGTCAAATGCCTTAGGCACTAGGCCACCAGAGTCCCACTAGAAGGGTAGTTCCATAAAATCAATACATTTACTTACCAAATACATCTGACTATAGGAGTTCTGGTGCTGTAGTGCCTAAGGCACTTGACTGCTAACCAGACGGCTGGTGGTTCAAACCCACCAGCCACTCATGGGAAGGAAGGTTGGGCAATCTACTTCTGTAGAGATACCGCCTTGGAAACCCAAGGGGGGATTTGCTATGAGTCAAATAGACTCGATGACAGAGTTTGGTTGATATTCTCTTCAATTCTTCTTACTGCTTGCTATATGTTACATTGTTCTTGTTGAATAAACAAGTTTCTAGAATTTTGCTTGATAAAATTCTAGACCTTATACTGTCTTTTAAGTGATAACTTATTTATTCATTAGATACCCTGGTTGCTTTTATTCAAATGGTAGCCTGTGATGCAAAAGGATGAGTCAATACACTTGAAGTCATTTTTACATTTAGTAAAATGTGTTTGTGTAGAAAGAGATTGCGTTGTTTACTATACTCCAGAAAGGGATTGGCTTTTACTTTGATAAATAAAGCCTAAAACCTGTATATTTTTGCCATTCAAGCTCTTGGAGCATGTCCCAAAATTTCAAGTCACTAAAAGTGGGATAGGAACTCTGGTAGTGTAGTGCCTAGGGCACTTGATTGCTGACCAGAAGGCTGACGGTTCAAACCCACCAGACACTCCTCAGAAGGAATGTTGGACAATCTACTTCCATAGTGATACTGCCGTGGCAACCCAAGTAGTGGTCGCTATGAGTCAGAGCCAACTCGTCAGAACATAACAACAACAAAAGTGGTATACTCAAACTCTTTCCAGAATGGCAAAACTGTTCTTTTAAATGCCTCAGACATAAATTTTCTTCTGAATGATCAGAGAATATTCTGTGTTTGTTAGATATTTGTGTATGTTTGTCAGACATTCAGTTGTGTTGTTGAAATATGATGGTTGAGTTGATGAAATCTTCTAGTTGGAGGAAACATTTTTAAGTTTTATCCTTAGATCCTATCTTTTTTCTTTCTTAAGTGGTCACAGAGAATCCTCTCTCCCTTAGTATAGGAAAATTATGCTTTTTAGCAACTTTATCTACACTTTTGGGGCTGTTATGGGTGGAATTTTATCCTCCACAGAGATCACAACCCTGTGAATATGACCTTGTCTGGAAATAATTCGTTCTTTGAAAATGTTACCAGTTAAGAAGGTAATATTGAAGAAAGTGGATCCTAATCCCTTCTGAGCAGAAGACAGAGGCACACAGGTGAAGATGCGATATGAAGATGTATTTACAAACCAAGGAACTCCAGGTGATGCCTGGGGCTACGAAAAGCTGGAAAAGATGAGTAAGGATCCTCTTCTATATAGAATATGGAGCACGGCCCTGCTGACACCTGGAATCCAGATTACTGGCCTCTAGAACTGTGAGACAACCAATTTCTGTTCCTTAAAGCTACTCATTTTGTAGTATTTTTTTTTTTTTAAAGTAGCCTTACGTAACTGGGGCAGTGACATTTCATTTTTTTCAACTCATTATTAACATTTTATTTATTCAACTCATCATCATTATAATTTGTCACATTTTGATGATATTTCTTCGTGATTTGAGAAAAAAAAATAAGCCTTCAGGATTTTATATTCTTCTCTTGTTTTATGATTATTTAAAGTTACCATGGTTGTGAGGGAGATATATATATATATATATATATTTTTATAATTTTTTAATTTTTTCACAATCTCACTCATTGGATGTTAACCCACTGTGAATATTTTTGTCTTGAAAATAATTATTATCCTTAATTTTAAGGAGACAGTTGTGTTTTAATTCATCAGCCACTAAATTTTACTAGAAAGGAATAAAGAAGTAATTATAAATATAAACAGATTCATAACTATATTGACCCAACATCTAACAACATTGACTACTCATATTTTGTATTTAATTAAAACAACATTAGATAGGAAAAAAAAATTACTGAAACAAATGGCTATAATAAATAAAATTACCTATTACTGTTTCACATAATTGCAAGACTTTCATCAATATCTCCTGGAAAATAATTGCCTAATAAAATTCAGGTATAAAGTATTTCTTCATGAACATTTAATATTTTGTCATTGTCAGGATAAGAATCTTTTTAAGCCTTAGCTTTTTTAATATTACTAACAAAGGAGAAATTTATATTATTAAATAAATCTTCAGAGCACATAAAGGAAAAATGGCCCAAATGAGAAAATTTAAATTAAATATGCAAATTAAACAAACAAACAAAACAACTGCAGTTCAAACTTTCTGACAAGGAGAATGGAAAATGAGCATAATCAGTAGAGAGAATGTAGACAAATATAATTTCTGGCTATGAAAAAAAAGTTATTTAACAACTCAGTTCTTTTATACTCCCTAAAGGAGCTCTGGTAGCATAGTGCCTAAGGCACTTGACTGCTAACCAGAAGGCTGGTGGTTCAAACCCACCAGCCACTCCTCGGAAGGAAGGTTGGGCAATCTACTTCCGTAGTGATACTGCCTTGGAAACCCAAGGAGGGGTTGCTATGAGTCGGGGCTGACTCGACGGCATATAACAACAACAACAACAACACATTAGTGAGCTGAAATGGACCAATTTTGGCCATTTTGAATCAGACAACCATATGATCTACTATGCCAGGAATGACAATTTGAAGAGGAATAGGGTGGCATTCATCATCACAAAGAATGTTTCAAGATATATCGTGAAGTGCATGCTGTTAGTGATAGGATAATATACATACTCCTAAAAGGAAGGCCAGTTAATACTACTATTATTCAAAACCATGCACCAACTACCAAAGCCAAAACCAACCAAAAACCAAATTCACTGCTGTTGAGTCAGATCCAACTCTTAGCAACTCCTCCTTGGGTTTCCAAAGTGGTATCACTACAGAAGTAGATTGCCCAACCTTTCTTCTGAGAAGTGGCTGATAGGTTTGAACCACCAGCCTTCTGGCCTTCTGGTTAGCAGTCAAATGCCTTAGGCACTACACCAATAGAGTTCCCAAACAAAGCAAAAGATGAGGAAATTGAAGAATTTACCAACTTCTGCAGTCTGAAATTGACCAAACATCCAATCAAGATAAATGACACTAAATATCACAATAGAATTTTGCAAGAAAAACAATGTATTCATTGCAAATACCTTTTTTCAGTAATAAAAATGGTGGCTATACACGTGGACTTTGCCAGATAGAGTACACAGGGATAAGATTGACTACATCTGTAGCCAGAGGTGATGGAAAAGCTCAATATCTTCAGTTGAAACAAGGCCAGGAGCTGATTGTGTAACAGACCATAAACTACTCATATAAACGTTCAAGTTGAAGTAGAAGACAATTAAATGAAGTCCTTGAGAGGCAAAATATGACCTTGATTATATTTCTCCTGAATTTAAAGACTATGTAAAGAATTAATTTGATATACTAAGCACCAGTGACTGAAGACCAGAGGAATTGTGAGATGACATCAAAAACATCATCCATGAAGAAAGCAAAAGATCATTAAAAAGACAAAAAAGGAAGAAATAACCAAAATGGATGTCAGAAGAGACTCTGAAACTTGCTCTTGAATGGAGAGTAGCTAAAGCAAATGGAAGAAAAGACAAGATAAAAGAGCTGAAGTGAAGATTTCAAAGGGCAGCTCCAGAAGACAAAGTCAATTATTATAATGAAATGTGCAAACATATGGAGTTGGAAAATCAAAGGAGAATAACATACTTGGAATTTCTCAAGCTGAAAGAACTGAAGAAAAAAATTAAGCCTTGAGTTTGAATATTCAAAGATTCTATAGACAATATATTGAATGATGCAGAAAACATTAAAAGAAAATAGAAGGAATGCACAGTCACTGTACCCAAAAGAATTGTTCGATGTCCATCCACTTCAGGAGGTGGCATATGATCAAGAACTAATGGTATTGAAGGAAGAAGTTGAAGTTGCCCTGAAGGAATTGGCAAAGAGCAAGGCTCCAAGAATTTATGGAATACTCACTGAGATATTTCAACAAATGGATGCTGGCTGGAGGCACTCGACTATGCCAAGTGATTTGGAAGACAGCTACCTGGCTGAGTGACTTGAAGAAATCCATATTTGTACCCATTCCAAAGAAAGGTGATCCCACAAAATGTGGAAATTATTGAACAATATCATTAACATTGCACACAAGTAAAATCTTACTGAAGATAAATCAAAAATAGTTGTAGGAGTATATTGAAAGAGAACTTCCAGAAATGAAAGTTGGATTCAGAAGAGGATGTGGAACAAGGGATATCATTGCTGGTATCAGATGAATCTTGAGTCAAAACAAAGAATATCAGAAAGATGTTTATTTCTGTTTTATTGACTATGCAAAAGCATTCATAATAAATTGTGTATAACATTGACAAGAATGAGAATTCTAGAACACTTAATTGTGCTCACAAGAAACCTGTACATAGACCAGGAGGCAGTCATTCGAACACAACAAGAGGACACTACATGGTTTAAAATCAAGAAGGGAGTGTTTCAGAGTTGTATCCTTTCATAGTATTTATTCAATCTTCATGCTAAGCAAATAATCTGAGAAGATAGACTCTAAGAATACAAATGTGGCATCAGAATTGGAGAAACATTAACAACCTGGAATATGCAGATGACACAACTTTCCTTGCTGAAAGTGAGAATGACTTGAAGCACTTACGGATGAATATTGAAGCCTATAGTCTGCAGTATGGATTGCACCTCAGTATAAAGAAACTGTTCCTCATTTGGTCCCTGACCTTGATCTATTTGATGATATTGAGATTCTTCTTCATCTCTTTCCACAGATGTAGTCAATTTGATTCATTTGTATTCTCTCTCTCAAGATCCACAGGTATAGTCATTGTTTATATTGTTGAAAAAAGGGTATTTGCAATCAGTAAGTTGTTGGTCTTGCAAGATTTTATCATGGGGTCTCTGGTATCATTTCTGTCACCAAGGTCATATTTTCCAACTACTGATGCCTCTTGTTTGTTTCTAACTTTTATTTTCAAATAGTCAGGAATTATCATTATATCTTAATTGCATGTGTGATCAATTTCAAACTGCAGCCATTAGTAAAAATCTTCAATTTCTTCAACTTTGACATTAGTGGTTGGTACATAAATTTTAATGATCTTCATTTTATGCATATACATATTATCCTATCATTTATAGTATTGTACTTCAGGATAGGTTTTGAAATATTCCTTTTGACAAGGAATGTGACACTATCCTCTTATATTCATCATTTCTGGCACAGTAGACCATATGATTATCTGATTCAAAATGACCAATACCATTCAATTTCAGCTCAATAAAGTTTAAGGTATCTAGCTTCATGCATTCCATTTCATTTTAGACAATCTCCAATTTTCCTAGATTCACACTTCATACATTCCATGTTCCAATTATTAATGGGTGTTTGTAGCTGTTTCCTTCTTATTTTCATCATGCCCATTAGCAATCCACTAGTCTGTCAGTTTGTTGTACTGTGGTGGCTTGCATGTTGCTGTGAAGCTGGAGGTTATGCCACTGGTATTTCAAATGCTAGCAGGGTCATCCACAGTGGACAGATATCAGCAGAACTTCCAGACTAAGACAGACTTGGAAGAAGGAACTGGCCATTCTATTTTCAATGTATTGGCTCGTGGAAACCTTACAAATAACAGTGAAACTCTACGATATATTACTGGAAAACAGAAAAGGCAGTGTTTTGTTCTGTTGTACATAGGGTTGCTATGAATTGGAGCAGACTCAACAGCACCTAACAATAACAATAGCAACAGCATTAGCAAATGAAGTTTACATTAACAAATGATGACCATATGCACTTATGTGTCAGTTTGTCATATTGTGGTGGCTTGCATGTTGCTGTGATGTTGGAAGTTATGCCACTGGTATTTAAATATCAGCATGGTCAGCCATGGTGGAGGTTTAAGCAGAGCTTCCAGACTAAGACTGATGAGGAAGAAAGAACTTCAGATCTACTTCTAAAAAATGGTCAGTGAAAACTTCTGAATAACAGCAGATCATTGTCTGATATGGTGCTGAAGGATGAGCTTCCTGGGTTGGAAGACACTCAAAGTACGACTGGGGAAGGGAAGCCTCTTCAAAGTAGAGTCAACCTTTACAACATGGATGGAGTAAAGCTTTTGGGAACAGGAGAACCTTGATCAAATTAAACACATCATGATTCCTTTCCTGAGCCTGGTAATATTGTTTTAACAACACAATCATGGTTCTCTTCATGAAGAAGGGTGGGATGGCTATTGATTAGGTAAATGAAACTGTCTGTGACAGGTGTAAATCTTCATAATATAGAAAATATTTTCCTTGTGATAGTCTAATATAAACACAAAACTTGTGGTTCACAAAACATTTTCCTTTTTCTGATGATGAATATAAGGGTGAGAAAAATAAATTAACTTGACTAAAGTTGCACAACAAATAAGTGGATGAACTAAGATACAATCTTCCAAGCTATTTGAATGTGATCACTATATTTAGGATGCTCATTCACATACCAATGAGCCTTCCAAAAATATAATGATTCCTTTAAAACAACAGTATTAAAGAGGCTGCAGGATGAATTCAACTAATTCACCAGAACTTTCAAGTCCATGTTATATATTTAGGGATGACTCCCCCAATGTAAAAAAAAAATAATAATAATAATATCGATAACACTTGTTGTTGTTCTTAAGTACCATAGAGTCAGTTCTGACTCATTGGGACCTTACATACAGCAGAAAGAAACATTGTCTGGTCCTCTGCCACTCTCACAATACTTTTATGCTTGATTCCACTGTTTCAATCACTCTGAATCCATCTCATTGAGTCTTCCTCTTTTTCACTGACCCTCTACTTTACCAAGCATGATATATTCTTCAGGGGCTGTTCTCTTCTGACAACACAACCAAAGTACAAGAGGCAAAGTTTTGCCTTGTGGAGCATTTTGGCCATACTTTACCCAAAATAGGTCTGTTTGTTCTTCTCGTAGTCCATAGTACTTTCGATATTCTTCACCAACAACATAATTTAAATGAATCAATTCTTCTTAGATCTTCCTAATTCATTGTCCAATTCTCAGTGCATTTGAGGCTATTGAAAATACCATGGCTTGGGTCAGGCACCTTAGTCTTCAAAGTGATATCTTCTCTTTAGCACTTTAAAGAGATCTTTTGCAGAATATTTGTCCAATGCAATATGCCTTTTGATTTCTTGACTGCTGTTTCTGTGGGCGTTGATTATAGATACAAGTAAAATGAAATCCTTGGCAATATTACTAGTTTCTCCATTTATCTTGATGTTGCTTATTGGTTCACTTGTGAGGATTTTTGTTTTCAGTATGTTGAGATTTAATCCATGCTGTGGGCTGTAGTCTTTGATTTTCCTCTGTAAATGCTTCAAGTCCTCTTCACTTTCAGCAAACATGGTTATGTCATCTGCGTATCACAGGTTGTTAACGAATCTTCCTCTAAACCTGTCCAGGTTCTTATTCATATAGTCTAGTTCATTGGATTATCTGTTAAGCATAATGATTAAGTAAGTATGGTGAAGGACACAATCCTGATGCATATTTTTTTTTTTAATTTCAAATCATACAATATCCCCTTGTACTATTTGATGACTTCCTCTTGGTATATGAACATATTCATCATAAGTGAAATTAAATGTTCTAGGATTCTTATAATAAAAGTAACATGTCTAAATCAAAGATACTTAAACCAAAAAAAAAAAAAAAAAAACACTGGCATCGAGTTGTATTCGACTCATAGCGACCCCCTCCTTGGGTTTCTGAGGTGGTATCACTATGGAATTAGACTGCCCTACCTTCCTTCCAAGGAGTGGCTAGTGAGTTTGAACCACCAGACTTTTGGTTAGCAGTCAAATGCCTTAAGCACTATGCCACCAGAGCTCCTGTTTAACAAATGGTGCTGGCAACACTGGAGATCCATTTGCAGAAAAATGAAACAAGATCTGTACCTCACACCATACACAAAAACTAA
>NW_006921866.1:1408528-1414929 GCF_000298275.1 Orycteropus afer afer | reverse complement strand
TATCTCTATGTAAGTAGATTGTCCAGTCTTCCTTCTGAGGAGTGGCTGGTGGCTTTGAACCTCCAGCTTTCTCCTTAGAAGTTTAATGCCTTAGACACTACACCACCAGAATTCCTAAGTGAGCTTATAATTGGGTAGAATAAAAATGAGAATGTATGACTTCCTCTATCTTAAAGGAAAGATCCCTGGGAAAACCTGCATTTAAGTGATATTTTCTTGTTTTCTCATCCTAAGAGTACAGCAAACAAAATATTTTATTTCCTCTATTTAGCATGAGAAGTTTATAGAAAAGAGAGACAGGAGAGGAAATGTACCTGGTAGCTTCTTGTTTAGAGCTATTCCTACCATAAAATGCTGACTCATTTGAGCAGTTCAATGGGTGAGAAGCATTAGCCAGATAAGTACTTTTAAAATGGAATTTGGAGAATAATTATTAATATTTTTAAGTGTCTTTCTAGGAAAAAAAATATGGTAAGCAATTTTCTTTTTTCTTCTAATCAGCATTTATGTGTTTATTTTCTGGTAACTTCATGCCACCATTTGTTGTTGTTAGGTATCATCAGGTCATCTCCTACTCATATGGACCCTATGCACAGAGGAATAAAACATTGCCCGGTCCTGTTCCAGCCTCACAAAGCTTGCTATACAAGAGCCCACCATTGCAGCCACTGTGTCAATCCATCTCATCGAGAGCCTTGCTCTTCTATGTTGACCTCCACTTTACCAAGCATGATATCCTTCTCCAGGAAATGGTTCCTTCTGACAACATGACCAAAGTAGGTGAGATGAAGTCTGGGCATTCTTATTTCTAAGGAGCATTCTGGCTGTACTTTTTCCGGGACAGATTTGTTAGTCCTTTTAGCAGTCCATGGTACTCTTAGCATTCTTCTCCAGACCTACAACTCAAAAACATCAGCTTTTCTTTGGTCTTCCTTATTCATTGTCCAACTCTCACACACATAAGAGATGGTTGAAAATACCATGGCTTGGGTTAGGCACACCTTAGTTTTAGAGGGAATATCTTTCCTCTTCATCACTTGAAAGAGGTCTTTTGCAGCAGGTTTGCCCAATGCAATACATCATCTGATGTCTTGACTCCTGCTTCCATTGGTGTTGATTGTAGAACCAAGTAAGGTGAAATCCTTAATATCTTCAATCTTTTCTCCATTTATTGGACAAGTTGTGAATATTTTTGTTTTCTTTATATTGAGGTATAATCTATATTCTAGAATATAGTCTTTAACCTTCATCAGTAAGTACTTCAAGTCATCCTCACTTTCAGCAAAGCTGTGTCATCTGCATATCGCAGGTTGTTCATAAGCCTTCCTCCAATCCTGATGCCACATTTTTCTTCATATAAACCAGCTTCTGAGATTATTTTCTCAGAATACAAGTTAAATAAATTTAATGAAAGGATACAACCTTGATACACTCCCTTCTTGATTTTGAACCATGTAGTATCCCCTTGTTCTGTTCTAACAACAGCCTCCTGGTCTATGTACAAGTCCCATATGAGCATAATCAAGAGTTCTGGAATTCCCATTCTTCTCAATGTTATCCATAATTTGTTGTGATCCACACAATCAAATGTTTTTGCATAGTCAATAAAACAATGAAACATCTTTCTGGTATTCTTAACTTTGAGCTAAGATCCATCCAGCATCAACAATGATATTCCTTATTCAACGTCATCTTCTGAAGCCAGCTTGCATTTTTGGAAGCTCTCTGTCAATGTACTGCTACAACCATTTTTCAATTATCTTCAGTAAGATTTTACTTGCATCCAATATTAATGATATTGTTCAATAATTTCCACATTCTATGGGATCACCTTTCTTTGAAATGTGTGCAAATATAGATCTCTTCCAGTTGTCCAGGTAGCTTTCTTCCAAATTTCCTGCCATAGCCAAGTGAGTGCCTCTAGTGTGGTGTCCGTTTGTTGAAATGTCTCAATGGGTATTTCATCAATTCCTAGAGCCTTGTTTTTTGCCACTTTCCTCATTGCAGCTTCGACTTCTTTCAATACTGTTGGCTTTTGATCATATGCCACCCCCTGAAATGGATGAACATCAATCAATTCTTTTTGGTACAGTGACTCTGTGTATTCCTTCCATTTTCTTTTGATGTTTCCTGCATCATTCAATATATTGCCTATAGAATCTTTGAATATTCCAACTTGAAGCTTAAATATTTTCTTCAGCTCTTTCAACTTGAGAAATTCCAAGTGTGTTCTTCCCCTTTGGCTTTCCAACTCCATGTGTTTGCATATTTCATTATAATTGACTTTGTCTTCTGGAGCTTCCCTTTGAAATATTTGGTTCAGTTCTTGTCTTCCATTTGCTTTAGCTACTCTCCATTCAAGGGCAAGTTTCAGAGTCTCTTCTCACATCCATTTTGGTCATTTCTTCCTTTAGTGTCTTTTTAATGATCTTTTGCTTTCTTCATGGATAATGTTCTTGATGTCATTCCACAATTCTTTGGTTTTCAGTTGTTGGTGTTCAGTACCTCAAATCAATTCTTTAGATAGTATCTAAATTCAGGAGGGATAAAATCAAGGTCATATTTTGGCTCTCATGGACTTCCTTTAATTGTCTTCAACTTCAATTTGAATGTGCATATGAACAATTGATGGTCTCTTCCACAATCAGCCCTTGGCCTTGTTTTGGCCGAATATATTGAACTTCTTCATTGCCTCTTCCCACAGATGTAGTCAGTCTGAGTCATGTGTATTCCATCTGGTGAAATCCATGTGTATAATCATTGTATGTTGTTGAAAAAATATATTTGTAATGGATAAGTCATTGGTCTTGCAAAATTCTATCATGTGATCTTCAACATTATTTCTATCACAAAGGCCATATTTTCCTACTACTGGTAACTCTTCTTTGTTTCTAACTTTTACATTCCAGTAACCAGTGATAATCAACACATTTTGATTGCATGTTCAGTCAATTTCAGACTGGAGAAGTTGGTAGAAATCTTCAGTTTCATCATCTTGGGCTTGGTTCTTGGTGAATAGATTTGAAAAATAGTAGTATCAATGGGCCTTGTTTGTAGGTGTATTGATATTAATCCTATTATTGACAGTGTTGTACTTCAGTTAAGATCTTGAAACAATCTTTGTGATGATGAATGCCACACCATTCCTCTTCAATTTGTCATTCCTGGTGGAGTAGATCATATGGTTGTCTGATTCAAAATAGCCAAAACCAGTCCATTTCTTCTCACTAATGCCTAAGATAGGAGCTCCGGTGGTATAGTGCCTAAGGCATTTGACTGCTAACCAGAAGGCTGGCAGTTCAAACCTACCAGCCATTCCTCAGAATGAAGGTTGGACAATCTACTTCTGTAGTGATACCACCTTGGAAACCCAAGGAGAGGTCACTATGAATCAGTTCAGACTTGACGACAGTGAGTTTGAATGCCTGGGATATCGATCTGTATGTGTCCCATTTCATTTTTGACCACTTCCAATTATCCTAGATTCATACTTTGTACATTCAATGTTCATACTTTATATGTTCCATCTTTATTGGATGTTTTCATCTGTTTCTACTCATTTTGAGTTGTATCATATTAGCAAATAGAGGTCCCAAAAGTTATACTCTATCCATATCAGTAAAGTCATCTCTATTCTGAGGAGTCAGTTTTTCCCAGTCAAATTTTGAGTGCCAACCCAATGGGCTCTTCTTCTGGCACTATATAGGACAATGTTTCCGGGCTATTCATAAAGTTTTCCAGTAATATACCAGACAGTGTTTCACTGCTATTCATAAGATTTTTACTGGCCAATCCTTTGAGAAGTGGATGTCCTCTTCTTCCAAGTCTGTCTTAGCCCAGAAGCTCTGCTGCAACCTGTCCACCATGGGTAAACTTGCTGACATTTTGTAACACTGGTGGCATAGCCTCCAGCCTCACAGCAGCATGTGAGCCACCACAGGATGACAAACTGACAGACAAGTTTGTCTCCCTTAGTTGTTCCTAAGCCCTCTGAACTTTCCTACCTTGGGCCCTGGCCTTAAAATAGATCCACCCCCAAGCAAAAGCAGCCCCTGAGCCCTGCCCCACCTTCCTTGGGCCTTGGTCTTAAAATAGAGCTGCCCTCAATGGAAAAGGAGTTCCCAAGCCCTGTGGCTGCCTACCTTGGGCTCCATCCAGAAATACATTTTTCTCTGTTTAAAATGTTTCAAATGATTACAAATTGCAATTGGAATACAATTCTAATTTCTTAGTATGCCTTCCTTCGCCCAACATTCCTTTGGATTCAGCTGAGTCCATCTCCTGACATTTTCTTCCTATCTCTTATATTCTAGCAACTCTAGACTTTCTTTCTCTTTGTCAAGTACAGCAAGATTACTTAAGTAGCAGGGATTTTGCACTTACTCTTTATTCTTGGAATATTCTCCTTTATATCTTTGCACAACTGATATTACTCATCATTTAGTATCACTTAATCAAATCATTGCCCTCTATAGAAGATTTTTCTGATCATTCTACCTAAAATGGAAGCTTATGTTGGTAATTCGCCCTCCAAATACCCTATTTTGCTTTCTTCATGTAATTTTTCATGTTTGGAAATTATCCTGTTTATGTATTTGATTACCTTTTTGTTGTCTTTCTTTCCTTCAACTTACTCAAACTCAGGTACTCTTTAAGCCCCATGAGGACAGGGGTTTTACAAACTAAACCAAACTCACTGCTATAGAGTTGCATCCAACTCATAGTGATCTCTCATTGGGTTTCTGAGGCAGTATCACTACACAAATAGATTGTCCAACCTTTTGTCTGACGAGTGGCTGGTGGGTTTGAACCAACAACTTTCTGGTTAGCAGTCAAAGGCCTTAAATTCCCGGGGCCCAAATTGGAGTCTGGTTTGAAGTGTGTGCTGAATAGTAGCTATTAAATGAATGAACCAGAGTTGGAATGAAAATTAATGAGAACTAGAATGAAAAGTAGATTTCAGTCAATTTCTCAGTATTAGTTTATTTACATCCCCCTTCCCCTTGTTTTGTATACAAGTAAGAAACCAGGCAAGGGAAGGAGCCACAAAGTACTTTGAAAATATGGCTTGATTGGAAAAAATACAATATGCTGTCTTACTGGTGTAGCTCTGTCTTCTTGAACTCAAATATTCAATATGAAATTCAAACAAGAAGGACTTTCATTTGAAAATTATATCCTTACAGAGGAGATTAGCATGTTGTTGACATTTATACCCAAAAACACTTTTCCAGAAATAAGTTACCACAAAAAGAATGAAAGAGAAAGAGACGTGTAAGTCATATCAAGAACAAGATCCATACTTAATTTTATTCTTGGCTGAAATATACTAGTCAATTTTGAAAAGTATATTAAATAGTAAATCTTTCCTAGTTTCAAAGAAGTATAAATAGTATGGAAATCAATGTTTTATAAAGCCTACTAGGATATATTAAACTTTTCTATTTCTTTATTTTTGCAACACAACATTTCTTTGTTTCTGAACTACAAACATAATGCATAATTATCAATAAAATTGGACTATTCATTATAAATGTGTTTCGTATTCATTGAGATACATGATTCAAAGGTTTATAGGTAACTTTCAAATTACAAATCTGTTGGTTATGAAAAATCAGCCCCAAACAAGTTGGAGAGTTTAATTACATCACAAGACAATCAGACTCATGACTATACTAGTGCTGTCCAATAAAACTTTCAGTAATAGTGGAAAAGTTTTGTATTTACACTGTCCAATGTGGTAGCAACAGATACTTGTGGCTGTTGAGCACTTATTCTGTGGTTAGTCTGACTGAGAAACTAAATTTTAAAAATTACTTACTCTTTTAAATTTAAATTCAAACAGATACATATGGTCTATTTAGTGACTTCAATCTTGGGTTGTAAAGGTTGATACCTTATATATACCTTAATAGAGCTAATCTGTACACATAGATTTGAACCATATAAACTTAATGCAATCTGTCTAGAGAATTAGGGACCTTTTTTTCAGAAAAGCTTTGCATTCAATGAAACATTTGCATTTTGACCATCACATACCTTAGTAAGATATAAAAGACAAACAGGTACACTGAACTGGCATTAGGGTAAAAGTTTGGGGAGAGAAAACCTTTTGGGTATAGTGGAATCCTATATCTGTTCTTATTGTGTGTATGTGTGTGTGTGTGTGTGTTTTATTATTATTTTATTTTATTTTTTATGTGATTTGGGTGAAGATTTACAGAGCAAATTCACTTTCCATACAGCAGCTCACATATACTTTGTCTCATGTCATTGACCACAGTTTACTACAATGCAACAGCTCCCCTCCCAATTCCTCCCCATAGTCACCTCTTCCCAGTGTCCATCCCTCCATACACTCCTGGCCCCTGAGCTGTCTCCCTGTTCATAATCAGCCCTTC
>NW_006921866.1:1407406-1408065 GCF_000298275.1 Orycteropus afer afer | reverse complement strand
GAGAGACCCATTGTTGCATCTAGATGGCAGCTTGCTAGCTTTTAAGATCCCAGTCGCTACTCGTCAAAGTAGGAGGTGGAACATTGTTTTGTATATTATGTTATGCCAATTGAGCTTGATGTCTCCTGCAAGCATGGTCCCAAGCCCACAGGTTCAACTGTTTGGTCCCTTTGGGTAGCTGGCTATGACCAAGCAGTGACCACAACCTTGCCCCTTGTCAGCTCTACTATACACCTGGGAATTCTGATCATTCACCAACCCTATATATGTTTTTGGATACCCTTCCCATTTTATAGACATATTTAATCGTTTGACCTGCCCACCCATCTATCCACCCATATACCCATGTTTGCCTTCACTGACAATGCAGTACTGTATGTGCCAAAGCGTTCACGTTTGTTGTCTGTACCTCCCATGTACCTCTCTGTCTTTCTCATCCTCAATGGTGTCATATTGGTCATTCACATTTGGTACATTGCCCTTCTCTTCACCCAAATCAATACTTATCTCTATATCTAACAGCCTTCCCTCCCTTCCCCTCCCACCCCTGGTAACCAACAATGAAAATTTCCTTCTATAGATAAACCTTTCCTTAACTTTTATAATAACAGTCTAATACAATATTTGTCCTTTTGTGATTGACTTATTTCACTCAGCAT
>NW_006921866.1:1400232-1404092 GCF_000298275.1 Orycteropus afer afer | reverse complement strand
GCAAAAGTCCACAGCTCAGCCCACCTTTCTCTTCACCTTCTCCGTTTGTTCCCCAGCAACTGTGCACAGTCTTCTGTGCAATCCCTGGCCAGCAGGGTGATTTTTAGGTTAATTCTTAGGTCCTACCACCACTCGGGAATCTCCAAGCTGTCTGTGTCATCAGGGTCACTCAGGATCACTGCCAGACCGCAGCTCCATCTGTCTTCTTTTTTGGTATTTTCATGCAAATTCTTCTGCTAATTGGGGTTTAGGCCACTTCTATATCCTTCCCTTCAAGTCTCAGGTGTCCAGGATTATCTTCTGTGTCTGTGTTAATTGGTTTCCCTTTTCTTTGTTGAAGAGGGTCTGTGCATTCTTTCTGCCTAGTTCGCCATCTTGCCGGATCCACCTTATTTTGCATTGTTGAATTAATTCCAACTTGTTGTAACTCTATAAGACAGAGTAGAATCACCTTCACAGAGTTTCCTAGGTTATACTCTTTATGGAAGCAGATTGACAATTCTTTTTTCCCATGAGGCACATGGTGGTTTTAAACCATCTAACTTTTAGTTATCAGTCAACCGCTTACCCATTGCACCTCCAGGTCTCATTGAATCATATGCTAGTACCAAAACAAAAACAAAATCAACTCACTGCCATGGAGTGGAATCTGACTCATAGTGACCCCCATTGAGTGTCTGAGGCTATAATCTTTATGGAAGTAGGTCACCCCATCTTCCTTCTGCAGAGTGACTGGTGGGTTTGAAATGCTGATCTTTCTGGGTAGCAGCTAAATGCCTTATCCACTACACCATCAGAGGTTTCCAAAAGGAGGCAATAAATCTTTAGGGAAGTAGATTGCCCAGTCTTCCCTCAGATGAGTGGCTGGTGGGTTTGAACTACCAATTTTCTGGTTAGCAGTCAGATGACTAAGACACAACACCATCAGAGATGCTTCCTTATACAAAAAAATAAAAAATAAAAAAAAAATTCACCACCTTCAAGTCAGATATGACTCATAGCAATCCCTCCTTGGGTTTCTGAGGTTGTATCTCTACAGAAATAGATTGCCCAATCTTCTTTCTGAGGAGTGGCTGGTGGGTTTGAACCACTAGCCTTCTGGTTACCAGTCAAATGCCTTAGGCACTATGCCACCAGAGAACCTAACCTCTCACAACAGCTGACAAATCTCTTAAAATAAATTAAGATTTAAAGGCTTAATGCAAAAATTGGTTAAACAGACATGCAAGGAAGAGCACTTTAAAATTATCCACTTCCCTTCACTCCACTTACCTTTAGAGATTTGATCATCGTATTTCCAGCAGAATGGCTATTTGAGCTTTTAATTTTATATTTGCATGTGAAAATCCTTTAGTTCTTTCCTTTTTTTCTACATTAGTGGTTATCAAATTGTAGTGTGCAAACAATTTACTAAGTTGAGAATGAGGAGTTCTGGTAGCATAGTGCCTAAGACACTCGACTGCTAACCAGAAGGCTGGCGTTTCAAACCCACCAGCCACTCTTAGGAAGGAAAGTTGGACAATCTATTTCTGTAGTAATACCACCTCGGAAACTCAAGGAGGGGTTGCTATGAGTTGGTCTGACTCAACGGCATACAACAACAACAACAAGTTAAGAATACGAAGTCATGTGCACTATATTTTACAGGTAATTTAAGGACAGTTTTTACATAATTGATTTTTGCCTCTGTGCTGACTTGACTAACTCCTATGTGGTTCTTCTGCCTCTCTTGGTACTGAATCCTAATCTTTTCATTTGAAATTATTTTTTCCCCAAATTTATGAAGCAGATCAATTTAGCATTGCTTCAATCATATTTAAACATTTTTTTAAAAAAAAAATTCAAACCTGTAGTTATCCAAATTTTCTAATGTCTGCATACCCAAAGGCCTAATTGTTGACAGCACAGTGTGAAATAACCTAATAATCTTCAAACAACTGAATATTGAATCTATTTCTCTCTTTTTTATGTTTACCAAGCTAGCAGTTTTATGTTTTTAGAATCATTTCAGGCCCTACTTGTAAAAAAATAGCCTTTAACCTTTGATTACAGAAAAAAAATGAAAATCTTCTTATTCCTCTCTTAGGGTTTTCTACATAGGTTTCTTAGAATCTGCTTACCAAGAAGCCACAGAGATAACAGCAGATTGTCCAGTAATTGATCTCTACCTATAAATTAATGAATTCATCAACATCATGCTAAAGGCCATTGTGGATACAAAAACATGTAATAATAATTCCAGTATTTAGTTATTCTACAAAATAGTTGTGATCACAAAATAATGATAGATGAAATACATGTATGTTATTATCAACTTGGGGCTTAGTTTATGTTACCCTTTATTTTGCAAGACAACTTTATCTTAGTGTTTCAATCAGTGATTTTTGACAAGTATTTACTTTCCTTGTAATATTTTTCACAAGTCAGCAAGTAAATTCTGATAAACACATAAAATATATTTTGGTACAACTTAACAGATGCACAGTTTCAGAGGGAACATCTTCTTTACATTCATAAATATGGACATTTCAAAGGGATCTACATTTAGAAGAATCACTTATAGAATTTAGTAAATGACAATATACCAAGATTTACAATTTTTAAAAAACTCATAATGATGGTACAGTCCTAGCTCTCAACAATGCTTACACTGTTCATTTGGCACTTCATCTTAAATTCTCTGTGCAAATGTGTTCACCATTTAACAAAAACAAATACAAATTTTGTTCCTTGTTTCTTCAACTACACTTTGAGATGGATAAGAGAAAAGAAATTGCTCCTCAAGGTTCTCCAAAATTCTGAGATTAGCCACATGATAGTTGATGGGTGTTCCTTGTCCATATTCAAAGTCTTCCCCTCCTTACTCATAGAAACTCCTCCTTGGGTTCTGAGGCAGTATCACTATGGAAGTAGATTTCCCAACCTTCCTTCCAAGGGGTGGCTGGTGGGTTTGAACCTCCAGCCTTCTGGTTAGCAATCAAATGCCTTAGGCATTATTCCACAAGAGCTCCTAATTAAATTGAGATTACTCTCTTAAATCCTTGGGTTAGGTCATGTTTTCTGATTGATTGTATCATAATTCATGAATTCATTTCTGCAAACATAATTTATTGAGTTCCTATGTTCCAGGGATCTTGTTAGATATTCAAAAATGGTGCCAGAACTGGGAGTTCATAGTATAGAGATGCTGTCCTTTAATTCATTTCTCTACAGCCTTATTTACTTTCTTTATCTCTTTGATTTATAATACTATACATATTTATTGAGCACTTACTAAAAAATTCAATATATGTTGATTAAGTAAACAAATACAGAAATGCGCAGTAAGCTGTGTTAGGCATGAACTTTACACAAACAATGACTTTGGCTTAATATTAGAATGGAAATCCATTTTTGCAAAGCATATAAGAAGTAGAAAATCATCTTTGCTTTTCCTGTACTATTAAAAAAAAATTATCACTTCACTTTAGTCAAAAAGGATACAAATAAATAAATATAACTGAATAGAGCTTGAATATGTCTTCAAGAATCATTAAGTTTTACTCTGAATAGAGTCACCTAAAATGTACTGACTCTATTCAGAGTAAAACTTAATGATTCTTGAAGACATATTCAAGCTCTATTCAGTTATATTTATTTATTTGTATCCTTTTTGACTTAAGTGAAGTGAATAGAGTCAGTATATTTTAGGTGATCTGTACTGAACACTTTCCCTTGTTACCCTCCCGAGAGGGACCGGATCTCTGGGAGCAAGGTAAGCATGGGCGGGCTTGTGCTTACTCACTGATCTGCACTGAACACTTTCCCTTGTTACCCTTCTGAGAAGGACCGAGTCTCCAGGAGCAAAGTAAGCATGGGCG
>NW_006921866.1:1374820-1393812 GCF_000298275.1 Orycteropus afer afer | reverse complement strand
ATTTTATTATTTCAAATATCTGAGGCACTTAGGAACATTCTGGGGACTAGAAAGTTTCATTGTGGGAAACCCAAAGATAAAGAGAATCTTCGTTTAATTAGGGATTGTTGAATTATCAGGAACAACAGAATTAAAGTACAGAGAAGACAATCAGCATCATATTTCAAATCTTATTTATAAATGTATGTAAGTGCATGGAAGCTCCAGAAACATGCTTTGGAGGTAATATTCAAGGAATTCTATTTCCTATGAGTGCAGATGAGGGTACTGAACCAGTGAAAATTGAATTGTATTTTCAAGAGCTAGTGATATATGGAAGGAACTCTGGTGGTGGAGTGGTAAAGGCTTTTGGCTGCTAACCAAAAAGTCAGTGGTTCAAATGATGAGGCTGTCTGGTCCTGTAAAGATTTACAGCATTAAAAACCCTGTGGGGGTTACTATGAATCAGAATCAACTCAGTGGCAGTGAGTTTGCTTTTGTTTTTGGATTGATATATAAAGGTATTAAGATAATACACAAAAAAATCAGTGATAGTGTTTATCCCTGTGCTTATTCCAAAGGGAGGTGATTAAAAAGAAACTGCAGAAATTAATATCACATTTAAGTAAAATTCTGCTGATGATAATTCAACAACTGTTCTAGCAGTATATTGACAAGGAAAAGCCAGAAATTCAAGTCAGATTCAGAAGAGGGTATAGAATGGCAGATATTATTTCTAATAAGCAGATATCATGGCTGAAAGCAAAGAACACCAGAGAGATGTTACTTGTGTTTTATTGTTATCCAAAGGCATTAGAAGTGCATAGATAATAATAAAATGTGGATAACATTGCAAAGAATGGGAACTCCAGAACTCTTAATTGTGCTCGTGAGAAACCTGTACACAGGCCAAGAGTGAGTTGTTCAAAAAGAGCAATGTGATACTGCATGATTTAAAATCAGGAACAGTGCTCATCAGAGCTGTATCCTTTCACCACATTTATTCAATCTGTATACTGAGCAAATAATCTAAGAAGTTGGACTAAATTAGGAGTGCAGCATCAAGAATGGAGAACACTTATTAACAACCTGCAATATACAGGTGATAAAATCTTACTTGCTGAAAGCGAGGAACACTTAAAGTACTCATTGATGAAAATCAGACTACAGTCTTTGGTATGGATTACACCTCAACATAAAGGATACAAAAATACTCACAGGTGTACCAATAAGCAACAAGATAAACAGAAAATATTGAAGTTGTCAAAGTTTTTATTTTACTCATTATCCACAATAAACACCCATGGAATTTGCAGTCAAGAAATCAAATGATGTATTGCATTGGTCAAATGTGCTACAAAAGATCTCTTTAAAGTATTAAAGAGAAAAGATGTGACTTTGAAGACAAACATATGCTTGACCAAAGACATAGTATTTTCAATAGTCTTATATTCATGTAGGAGCTCTGGTAGCATAGTGCCTAAGGCATTTGACTGCTAACCAGAAGGCTGGTGGTTCCAACCCAACAGCCACTCCTCAGAAGGAAGATTAGGTGATCTACTTATGTAGAAATACCACCTCGGAAACCCAAGGAGGGTTCGCTATGAGTCGAGGTCGACTTGACATCAGTCCATATATCATTAGCTCTTGGAAATACTATCCAATTTTCACTGGTTCAACACCCTCATCTGTACTCATAGGAAATAGAATTCCTTGAGTATTTCCTCCAAAATGTATTTCTGGAGCTTCCATGCACTTGCATACATTTATAAATAAGTTTTGAAGTATGATGCTGATTCTCTTCTTTATACTTCAATTCTGTTGTTCCTGATACTTTAACAATCTTTAATTAAACAAAGAATCTCTTTATCTTTGGGTTTCCCACAATGACTCTCTAGGCCCCAGCATGTTCCTAAGTGCTTCAGATATTTGGTTTTGGTTTTAGTTTATATGCATGTGAGAATTGAACAGTGAATAAAGAAGGCTGCCAGAGAATTTATGTATTTCAGATGTGGTGCTGGTGAAGAATATTGAATACACCATGGTCTGCTAGAAGAATGGACAAATCTGTCTTGGCAGAAATATACCCAGGAAGATTGGGCAATCTACTTCCATGTGATACTGCCTTGGAAACCCAAAGAAGGGTCACTATGAGTCGGAAAATGACTCAACGGCCATGAGGTTGTTTTTTTTTTTTTTTTTTTTGCGTGGGGAGGTGTTTGCTTCTTAGAAGCAAGAATGGCTAGACTTCTCTCATACTTTGGTGATGTTTTCAGAAGGGATCAGTTCCTGGAGAAAGAGTTCATGCTTGGTAAAGTAGAAAGTCATCAAAAAAGAGGACAGCCCCCATTGAGTTTCCTTCTATGTATAAACCTTTCCTTGAATTTTTACAGTACTGGATTGATACAATATTTGTTCTTCTGTGATTAACTTATTCCACTCAACATAATGTCCTCCAAGTTCATCCACGTTTTGTGGTGTTTTGTAGATTCTACATTATTCCTTAGGGTTGCATAGTATTCCACCATGTGTGTGTACCATAGTTTGTTTATCCATTCACCGGTTGATGGACACTTAGGTGGTTTCCATCTCTTTGCTATTGTGAATAGTGCTGCAATCAACATAGGTGTGCATATGCATATTCGTGTCCTGCTTCTCACTTCTTTAGGATATATAAATAGTAATGGGATTGCTGAATCAAATGGTATTTCCTTTTCCAATTTTTTAAAGAATCACCTTACCAATTTCCACAGTGGTTGTATCATTTTACACTCCCACCAGCAGTGTATGATAGTCCCACTCTCTCCACTTCCTCACCAGCATTCGTTCTGTCTTGTTGACCTTTGTTATTAATGCTGCAGTGAGATGGTGTCTCATGGTTGTTTTGATTTGTAACTCTCTAATGGAGCTCTGGTAGCATAGTGGCTAAGACACTTGCCTGCTAACCAGACGGCTGGTGGTTCAAACCCACCAGCCACTCCTCGGAAGGAAGGTTGGGCAATCCTACTCCCGTAGTAATACTGCCTCGGAAACCCAAGGAGGGGTCGCTATGAGTCGGGTTTGACTCGACGGCACACAACAACAACAACAACAACAACAAATGGAGCTCTGGTAGCGTAGTGACTAAGGCAGTTGACTGCTAATCAGAAGGCTGGTGGTTCAAACCCACCAGCCACTCCTCGGAAGGAAGATGGGGCAATCTACTTCCATAGTGATACTGCTTTGGAAACCCAAGGAGGGGTTGCTATGAGTTGTGTCCGACTTGATGGCACATAACAACAACAACAAATGGTTAATGATAGTGAACATTTCTTCATTTGTTTCTTGGCTCCATGAATATCTTCTTTGGTGAAGTGTTTGTTCATGTCTTCTGCTCATTTTTTTAACAGGATTGTTTGTCTTTTTGATGTTGAGCAGTTGGAGTTTTTATAAATTTTCAAGATAAGTCCTTTGTTTGCTATGCCATTGCTGAACATTTTTTTTCAATTCTGTAGATTCTCTTTTGACTCTTTTGGAGAAGTCTTTGGAAGCACATAAACATTTAATTTTTAGAAGAACCCAATCATCTAGTTTATCTTCTGCTGTTTGTGCATCTTGGGTTATGCTTGATAGTCTAAGCTCCTAAGAAGCTCTGGTGACACAGTGCCAAAGGCATTTGACTGCTAACAAGAAGGTTGGTGGTTCAAACTTGCCAGCCACTCCACAGAAGAAAGATGGGGAAATCTACTTCCATAAAGATTTACTGCCTTGGAAGCCCAATGGAGGTTTCTGTGAGTCAGAATTGACTTGATGGCACTGGATTTGATTTGGTTTTCACTTTGCCCCTATTTTTTCTTTGATGAACTTAATAGTTTCAAGTTTCATATTTAAGTCTTTGATCCATCAGGAGTTAGTTATTGTATATGGTGTGAGGTATGGATCTTACTTCATATTTCTGCAAATGGATATCCAATTTTGCCAGCATCATTTGTGAAAGAGACTCTTTTCCTCTGTTTAATGGATTTCGGCCCTTTATCAAAGATCAGCTGACCATAGGTTGATGGACCTATTTCTGGGTCCTCAATTCTGTTCCACTGGTCTATGTGTCTTTGTACCAATACCAGACAGTTTTGAAAACTATGGTTGTATGGTAGGTTTTGAGATCTGGGAGTTTGCAATTTCCTACCTTGACGTTCTTCAGTACTGCTCTGCTTATCCAAGGTTTCTTTCCTTTCTGTATAAAATTAGTGATTGTTTTTTCCATGTTCTTAAAGAATGTTGATGGAATGTAGATCAGATTGCTTTGGATATATAGATTGCTTTGGGTAGTATTGACATTTTAACAATGTTCAATCTTCCTATCCATTAGCATTGCTTGTCCTTCCATTTATGTAGATCTTTTATAGTTTCTTGACATAATGTTTTATAGTTTTCTTTGTATAGACCTTTTGTGTTCCTGGTGAGATTTATTCCCAAGTATCTTATCTTTTTGGTAGCTATTGTAAATGATACTGATTTCCTTATTTCCTTTTTGGAGATCTCTTTGCTGGTGTAGAGGAATCCAACTGATTTTTGTATGCTGATCTTGTATTCGACTACTGTGCTAAACTTTTCAATACGTTCCAGTAGTTTTCTTGCTGAGTCTTTTGCGTTTTCCATGCATAGGATTATATCATCAGCAAATGGGGATTGTTTTACTTTTTCCTTACCAATTTGGAAGCCTTTGATTTCTTTTTCTTGCCTTATTGTCCTGGTTAGGACTTCCAATACAATGTCGAATAGAAGTGGAGATAGAGAGTATCTGTGTCTGGATCCTGTTTGCAAAGGGAATGGTTTCAGTCTATTTCCATTGAGAATGATGTTGGCTATTGGTTTTGCATATATGCCCTTATTATGTTGAGGGATTTCCATTCTATTATTATTTTTCTGAGATTTTTTTTTAAATCAGGAATGGGTGTTGGATTTTATCAAATGCCTTTTCTGTATTTATCTATATGATCATGTGATTATTTTCCTTTATTTTAATTATGTGATGAATTATGCTGATTGTTTTTCTAATGTTGAACCGTCCTTGCATAGCTGGTATCAATTACAAATGTTCATCATTTTATTTAATTTATTTATTTATTTTGACATGTTTTTGGAGTCTATTGGCTAGGATTTTGTTGAAGATTTTTGCATCTATATTCATTAGGGATATTGTTCTGTAGTTTTCCTTTCTAGTGGTCTTTGCCTGGTTGTGGTAGCAGAGTTTTGTTTGCTTCATAAAATGAATTTGGGAGGATTCCATCCTTTTTTTTATATTCTGGAAGTTTGACTAGGATTGGTGTCAATTTTCTGAATGTTGGTAGAATTTTCCAGTGAAACCATCTGGCCCAGGACTTTTTTTTTGTTGGTATTTTTTTTTTTTTTTTTTAATAGGAGTTCTGGTGGTGTAGTGCCTAAAGCATTTGATTGCTAACCAGAAGGGTGGCAATTATGACCTGTTCAATTTCTTCTTTTGTTTTGGGCTGTTCAGATTTTCTACCTCAGTCTGTGTTAGTTTTGGTAAATAGTGTGTTTACAGAAATCTGTTCATTTCTTCTAGGTTTCAAATTTGTTGGAGTACAGTTCTTCATAGTATCCTGATATTATTCTTTTTATTTCTGTTGGTTCTTTGTGACATCACCGCTTTCATTTCTTCTTTGGGTTATTTACATTTTCTCTTTCTTTTCCTTTGTTAAGTTTGCCAAAAACAAAACAAACTCACTTCCATCTAGTCAGATCTACCCATAGCGACCATTCCTTGGGTTTCTGAGGTGGTATCACTATGAAAATAGGTTGCCCAACTTTCCTTCCAAGGAGTGGCTGGTGGGTTTAAATTGCCAGCCTTCTGGTTAGCAGTCAAATGCCTAAGACACTACGCCACCAGAGCTCCTAACTTTGTCAGTGGTTTGTCAATTTTATTAATCTTTTCAAAGAACCAACTTCTCATCTTCTTGATTTTTTTTGTATTGTCCATCTACTTTCTATTTCATTTATTTCTGCTTGAATCTTTATTATTACTTTTCTTCTGGTGACAAAGCTATTTTTTTTTCCCTGATCTTTTTCTAATTGTTGGAAATGCTGAATTAATGTCTTGATTTTGGCTCTTTCTTCTTTTTTGATGTGTGCATCTATTGCTATAATTTGCCCTCTGATCACTGCTTTTGCTGTATCTCAAAGATTTTGATATCTTGTACTTCCATCCTCATTTGATTCAATACATTTTTTTTATATCATTTTTTATTTCTTCTAATACCCAATTGTTTTTAAGGATAGTGTTATTCAGTTTCCATGTGTTTCCTCTATTTCCATTGGTTTTCCTGTTATTGATTCCTGATTTGATAGCATTGTGATCTGAGAAGATGCTTTGCAGTATTTCAATATTTTTAAATTTATTGAGGCTTGCTTTGTGGCCTAACATATGGTCTCTCCTGGAGAATGTTCCATGTGTTCTGGAAAAGAATGTACATTGTGCTGCTGTTGGGTGGAGTGTTCTGTAGATGTCCTTAAGGTCAAGTTGTTTGATCGTATTATTTAATTCTGCATCTTTGTTGAGCTTCTTTTTAGTTGTTTTATGTCTTATTGAAAATGATATATTTTTTATTTTGATGCAAAGGTTTATTATGTTTCTTTGCAGTTAACCTGTGATTTATTATTTCTTCCCAACTTTAAAACAGTCTGTTTTATCTAACAATTGTCTTGACTTCTTTACCATTTAGAAGTTCTCTAGCTACTTTATATATTCTTTCTTTTTGGTTTGTTTGTAGTTCTCTTTATTTACCAATTGATATCTCTTGTTCCCTGTTTATAGTGTTGTAAGCTAATTATACTTTAGATAGTTCTATAAGTGGGTTGGTGTCATCATGTGTGTTAATTTTCTGTTCATTTTTCAAGGTTGGTTCTCTATCCAAAGGTTTCCCTTTAACAGCTTTTGTAAGGTTGGTCTGGTTTTAACGAATTTTCTTAACTTCTACTTCTCTGTTGTTGTTATATGCCATCGAGTCAGACCCGATCCATAGTGACCCCTCCTTGGGTTTCTGAGGCAGTATTGCTACGGAAATAGATTGCCCCATCTTCCTTCCATCTACTGCTCTGGAAATCTCCTAATTTCATCTTCATATTTGAGGGACAGTTTTTCTAGGCATACAATTCTTGGTTGGAGATTTTTTCTTTCAGGGTTTAATATAATCATACCATTGCCTTGTCACCTGCATGACTTCTGCCAAGAAATCAGAGCTCAGTCTTATTGGTTGACCTCTATAGGTAAGTTTTAGTTTTTCTAATGCTGCTTTCAGAATTCTTTGTCTTTGGTTTTGGTGCGTTTGATTATGATATGTCTTGGTGATTTTCTTTTGGAGTCTCTTCTGTTTGGGATTGTTGAACATCTTGGATGGATAATCATCTTTAATCAAATTAGGGAAATTCTCTTCCAACAAATCTTTGACAATTTTCTCTGTGGTTTTATCTGTCTCTTCCTGTTCTGGAATTCCAATTATACATAGGTAATTCCTCTTGATGATGTCCCACATGAATTTAGACTTTCTTCGTTATCTTTTCATCATTTGTATGATTGATCCTTCCACAAAGTACTATGAGGTATTTGCCTTCAATCTCATTAATTCTATCTGTCTTCATTGATTTGATTCTACTCCTTTACCCCTTCAATGTGTTATCTATTTCTGAAATCTTAGTATTAATCTTCTGGATTTCTGTTTGTTGTTATTGTATCATTTCTATTTTTTTTTTTTTTTTTGTTTATTTTGTCAATTGTTCTTTTATTATTTTCCTAAATTGTTCTAGAGTTTTTTTCTAAATTTTGTCAGTATTTTCCTTGATCTTGTCAGTGTTTTCATTGCTCTTGTCAATGTTTTCCTTAATCTGTCTCTCAATCTGTTGAATGTACCCATATATAATTCTTTTGAGTTCCTTATCAGGAAGTTCCAATGCTGTTTATGCCTCAGGGTTATTTTATTTTTTATTTTTTTGGTTTATATAATGGTCCCTTATTTCTACTATTTTACCTTGCTTTTTTTGTGTGGACTGTGATATTTTTGTTGTCACTGAGACATTGTGGTGTTATTGTATTCATGTTTAATGTGTGAAAGAGAATGAGAATGTACGTACAGATCTCTGGTTACTGTTCATAAGAAGCAATTGAGGGTGAGTTGATCTGGTGTTGGCCACCATCTATTATTGGTCATTTAGTATAAAAGCAAGTGGTGGCCCTCACTCAACAAGTTGTAGCCCATACTACAAGAGGTTTAGGTATGGTTGTGTTGTGTTGGAATGGTTGCTGTCTTCTATTCAGTTAGACATTAAAAAAAAAAAAAAATTAAAAAATTACCAAAACATCAAAAGCAAGACAACAAAAAATTGAAACCACATAAACAAGCAAGAATAATCACACACATATAAAAAAATGTAATGAAATAAGTGAGAAGAAAATTTTCAAAATGTATTTTAAAAGGATAAAAGAAAGATCTGGGAAATGAGGAGTGAGAGAAAAGAGCATGAGTAAAAGAATAGTAATGGGAAAACTGCAAAAGGAAAAACAAGGCATAAGAATAACTGAAAGAAAGAAAAAAAAAGGAACCAGGAAAAGGGAAGAGAAGAAAAAAAGAAAACCAAGAATTAGAAGAACCAGGGACAGGAAAGCAGGGTTGGGGGAAGGAAGAAAAGAAGAAGAAAAAAGAATAATTTAAAAACAAACAATGAAAAACAAAACTGTGGGAGGCAGGGCATAGCAACCAGGCTCTGTCAGGACACTGATTGGGGTGGAATTCCTGCAAGTCAAAAAGGTGGTGGAGGTGGGTGATGGCCATGCCTCTGTTCACCAAGAGTGTATAGGGTATAAGAGTAACAAGGAGAATATTGCAACTTTCCAGTGGTCAGCCTCCAGAGCAACTGCCCATTCTGTCCTCAGAAAGCAGATTCCATACTTCTATATCACTATATAAGTAGGAACGTCACTTAGTCACTTCCACCACTTACAAATATTCTAAATGGCTGAGCCCTGAGGATGGCCACTGGCAATCTACAGGTCTATGTGTCTCCTTCTTCACTGTTTTCCTTTCAGTTGTCAGGCAGTAATGCAGCTCTTTCCCATCCAGTCTTTAATAAGCAAAGCTTATTCTTTGGTTACTACTGGGATAAAATCAAAATGGCTCTGCCCTCAGGACAGCGAGCAGTTGGCAGCTCCCTTTTTCTCCTTACTCACTGTTTTCATTCAGGTTCTTCTATTAGTTGGTATTTATTTCATTTCTTTATCCTTTCCTTCAAAGCTCAGGGTTCCAAGATTGTCGTCTCTATCAGTTTCAATTGGTTTCCCACTGCTTTGCAGCAGAGAATTTGTGTAGCTTGTCATCCTATTCTGGCATGTTCCCAGAACTAGGCAATGCTTTTTTCAGATTACAAGCCTGATCCTATATAAGGAGAGTGTTCCTGGAGTGTGGCCTGCATCACTTTTTTTTTTTTTTTTTTTCTTACAAGAGATAAAGGGAGAGAGAAGCAACCAGAGAAGGAGAGACTTTAGTAACATCAAGAAAGAAGAGCCAAGAATGGAGCTAATCCATTGGACCTGTGGTCCCTGCACTGAGAAACTCCTAGACTTGGGGGAGATTGATGGAAAGGACCTTGTCCTTGAGTTGACAGAAGGAGAAAGTCTTCCCTTGGAGCTAACATCCTGAATTTGGACTTTATGACTGTCCTACAATGTGAGAGAATATATTTATGTTTATTAAAGCCATCTACTTGTGGTGTTTCTGTTATAGTAACACTAGATAACAAAGACAGTATTTGGTTCCATGTGTGGGGTGCTTCTCTAACAGATATCTAAAATATGGAAGTGGTTTTAGATTAGAGTAATGAGTAGAAGCTGGAAGAATAGTGCCTGAGGCATTTGACTGCTAACCACTCCTCAGAAGAAAGTTTGGGCAATCACTTCTGTAGTGATACAGCCTCGGAAACCCAAGGAGGGGTCACTATGAGTTAGATGTGACTCAACACCAGTGAGAATAGTAAAATAGTAGTAATTAATAGTAAAAGCCTAGATTGCTTTGAAGAGACTGTTGGTGGAATTATGGATGTCAAAGGCAACTTTAGTGAAGGCTTAGAAGGAAGTGAGGAGATGTATAACAATGGAGATAGGACAGGCAGAGAGAAGCAGTGGCAGAGAAATGATGACAGCAGAACCAGGAGACTGGTGTGAGATGGAATGGGAACTGATTCATGGAGAGAGAGAGCTCAGTATTTCCTGGCAGGAGGTTTTGTGGTGGAGTGAGGTTCCTCTGGGCACTTACCAGTGGAGCTAAAGAGCTTTGTAATACTTGCATGAACCTGACAGAGTGCAGGCTGGCCCAAGAGGACTGAAGTTCTGAGAGGCTGACAGGCCAATGGATCTAGAAGAAGAAGCTGAAGAGACAAAGTGCACAGGAAACAGAGCTGCCTCAGTCTCAAAGTGTAGGGCCAATATTTATGGGGTTTCAAAGGGTGGTGCTATGGTCACTTAGGTTTCAAAAAGTAGCTGCCTTAAGGATGTGGTCTTCACCAACTTGGTTCTAGGGCATGGGCTATTGTTCACATGTGCTGGGAGGAAGGGCCATATCAACTGCTTAATGCTGAGATGGCAGAGCTGCCATGACAAAAAGATAGAAAAGCAGGGCCTGTTTGAGCTGAAGGGGTAGGGTCATCACTCAGTTGGACTAGGAAAATGTACCTAACTCTGAGGGAGCATAGTTGTCATCCAAGCAGCCTAGAAGGTGGAGTTGAAGCCCAGGGCTGGGTAGCTGGTCCTCCACCTAGAATCCAGAGAGCATGGCAGAAACATTGCCTAGATTGTCTCAGAAAATGAAGGATTATTTTCAAGCTCTGACAGCTTATGTAAATTGTTTTGCTCTTGTGGTAATTAAGTTGTGTGTCAACTTGGCTGGGCCTGCTTTTGAGTGGCTGGGCAGCTGAATATAGTTATTTCCCATGATGAGATTGATAATCAGCTCCATGGTAGAATGTACAGGAGCAGCTGAGTAGCTGCCTTACGGATGTGGTCTGCTTCCAGTACAGAAGGAAAAGTTTTGAGAAAGGTGTCAGCAGATTTTTTGGCATTCTTGGACTCTGCATGTAGTCTTCATTCAGCAGCCTGACATGTTTCCTGCTGATCTTGGGACTGTCTCTGGACTTGAACTAGCAACCTGCCATGTTGCTTGGTAACCTTGGGACTACACCATTTTACTTGTCGACCTTGGGCTTGTGAGCCTCAGCAGCCAGTAGTTGCCTGAGCAGAGACAACTCCAGCCCCAGTGGGTCGGGAGTAAGAGGCAGAGATGAAACCCAAGGTCAGGGGGCTTTCACCCAGCTGGCACTGTGAACTCGGACATCTAGCTTCCTAAAGTGTCAGAGAATAAACTCCTGTTTCTTAAAGCCACCATTTGTGGTTTATCTATTAGAGCAGCACTGGGTAACCAAAACTGCTGGGCTTTGCAGTTGCTTGATACCCATTATATCTTCTTTTCATACAGTTTCTCACATTTGTAGTGGAAATGTCTACATTGCGTCTGTTCTACTATTTTCTTTTGGAAGCAAATAACTGTATTCTGGTATTTTAAAAATGCATTTCTACTATATTAATTTCTTAGTTCTTGAGGACTTACTAGAATTTTTCTCAACAATCTTAATCTGAGGAATACTTATATTCAACTTTATACTCATTCATGATATTGTCTTCTTTATCTTTGTATCCTAAGAACTTCCTGCATCTTGGAAAATTAATAATCATCTGTTATTCAGCAAATAATTGATGAAAAATTTTACTAATATAACTGGTGATATATATTTTATCTTTAGAAACTCAAGGAATAAATTTTTATCACCTTTGGTGAAAATTTGAAATTATTACTTTTGGTGTGTATGTGTGTGTAGTGTGTATGTGCGTGTGTGTGTGTGTGTGTGTGTGTGTATGTGAGAGATATATATATAGAGAGAGATGTCCTTTCTTTAGTAGTGAATTTCAACCCTGGCTGCACTTTGGCAGCCACTTGGGAGTTTTTCCATAACACCACTATCTGTGTGTTGTCTCCAGAAAAATGACTTTTGTTTGTTTCTTTGTTTGGGGTGGTGTGTGGACATGAATCCTTCTGTAAATATTCAGCATAGATTTTTCATAAGATATTATGATTGAAAAACACTGTTTTAGAGGGAAATGATTTTAATCTGGCTTTGTAATCTTTAAAATTTCCCCAAAGTTAAATTATATTTCTGTATATTTTTTATTGTTGGGGACATAATAGAGAGGCATCCCTCTATTAGGCAGGCCATTCTTAAATCAATCCTAAGATGTTTGTCTAGAAGAATCTGGCCCAATCATTAAAAACCTGTAAACACAATCCAAACTTCTTTGTCAATGGTCGATGTGAGAATGATCTTTCATAATTAACATATATTAGCATAAAAAGTAAATGGAACAGAAGTTTCTCTTGAATTATCCTGTGATTTGACTGCATTAAAACAGGCATGTATAACAACTGGGATATTTCCATTTTAGAAGTTGAAACACTGAACACAAAGCACATTGACTAGTGTTAAATGACCTATCTCTTTAGACTTCAGTATGACTCACTATTATTACTTTAAGACATACTTTAATAGAAAAGAACCAATTTTGTGTTGACATAATCCAATAGGAGAGGTTGATACTGGGAGTGAATGCAAAATGTTAATTGGAAAGGTAGTTGGGCAATATAGACAAGCACAGAAATTAAATGTCACAAGTGAAAATTTCTAAGTTTAGAGACAGAGGCATTTACATTTCTGTTTCTGAATCTTAAATACTTTTCCTAATCACTTCTTTCTTAATACCTGATTGCACTTGACTTTTTAGTGCACCTTGGCTGATTAGCAAATCAGCTTCATTAGGAGAAAAGTGAGTGTGTTTTTCAGGAAGAGAGCTGCAAGAGGCGTCAGGAAATACAAAATATTTTTGTCATGTTAATTTTCATGATACATTAAATGGAAAACAGAGTGAGTATAAAATGATCAAATTACTCTTAGAATTCAGTCACCTCAATCTTGGTATAATCTCCTGAGATTCGCAAGGGATTCCAACTCTCAATGACCTTTTCAATTTATTCTCTTGGTATTCTGACCATTTATCGAAAAATATTTAGAATGTAACTTTCCACTGGAACAGCCAGAATTCTAAGCGCAGTCAAGGTATATAAAGTTCAGGACTGTCTGCAGAGTGGGAAGGCACTATTCAGGAGAAAAACTAATCTACCTGAAGAATCCCCAAGCAATTTACCAAAGTTTTATAAGCCTATTATTGTGTTTTAAATAAGCTCTGCTACTTTATTAGTCTTAATTATAAATATACATTAAAATTTATTTTAAAAGTCACAGGGGATGCTCTGGATTAGCAGCAATTTTTGAAGTTTAATAGTCTGTGAGTTCCTTTATTGCACTAAAACTTTAAATTATTATTCTGCAAGAATCTAAATATTTGCTCATAGAAAGTAGCCCAGAAATACATTTGCAAAGGTTTTGTGTATGTGAAATACTGCATTTTGCAAACATTTTAAAAACATTGGGTAGATAATTTTAGATCTCTCTCAGAGGGTATACTTAATATAGAAAAAACACATAGGGAGTTTTTCAATATCCTTTGAATTTCAAGAGTTTTTTTTTTTTTTTTTTTTTTTCCCCTATGTTTTGAAAATAAAGTGATCCAATCTTCTGCAATGTATAAGGGAATAATCTGACAAGTAGGAAGAGTGACTGTACCAGGAATATCATGAAAAATGAAAGGGTCAACCTTTCATTTCAGTTTGCTCTTCAACTTTTGGACTTGGCTTTGAGGTCACCAACAAAATACACACTCTCCTAGTGAATGAGATAGTATTTTACTCACAAAACAAAGCAGCACAGCACAATCAGCTTCAGTTGAAGAAAATGGTCTCTCATGGCCAGCAAGAAACATCTCACATAGGTTATGTAAGGCATTGCTCCACACATCCATCCTGTGTTGCAGACTGAGAGACCCATTCACTTACCACTGGGAAAAGATAAAGAAGTGTGTTGGCCAGGTGTCATATGGTGTGCACACATGTGCAAGAGACAGAGAAAGTAACTGTGGGTCCAAAATAGGGAGAAAACTTCTTTGATATGAGGCATAAGAGGGAGAGAGACCCAATTCCCACCCTCTTTATCAGAGAATGTTCTGGGCCCAAAGCCTAGGGTTAGGCAGTCTGGATGTGAGATATAGAGGCAGACGGCCCTCCTAACATACTCTGTGATCAATTCATAAACACTTATCATAACTTTCCAATAGTAAACAGTAAGAATGGCATGAGTAGTGGGCTCCATGACATTTTTCTCCCTAAAACTTATATCCTTTCACAAAATAGCATAAAATAACTTCATCAATAATTCCATTGGTTCACAGAGACGTTCACAAGAGGTACAGACAAAAAAGACAAACACTTTTACATATATTAAAAAAAAATGTTATTGGTTATGTATATCTAGCATAATTCTTTTTGAATGGAAAATAATTGCTTTTCTTATTTATAGTGCCTAAGGCACTTGACTGCTAACCAGAAGGCTGGCGGTTCAAACCCACCAGCCACTCCTTGGAAGGAAGGTTGGGCAATCCTACTTCCGTAGTGATACTGCCTGGGAAACCCAAGGAGGGGTCGCTATGAGTTGGGGCCGACTCGACGGCAAATAACAACAACAACAACATTTACAGTAGTAGTGTTTTTGGCTCAATAACCTAATTTCATTTAATTTTGAGTTATTTATTTTTTATTATATACACAAACAACAAGCACTTGATGCATCATAGGCAGACTAAATAGAGGCTTTTTGAGTAAAAGCAGGATAGCCAATCTTTGAAGTTGCAAGGGACAGAAACTGAATATGGTAGTTCAGTTTGTGTGTCCACTTGGCTGGGTCTGGTTGAATGGCTGGGCATCTGGTGGTAGTTATTCCCCTTGATGAGACTGGCAATCAACTCCGTGGTGGGATCTACCACAAGCAGTTGAATAGGTGTCTTTGGGATGTGGTCTGCTTCCTGTATATAAGGAGAAGCCTTGAGAATGGTCTCTAGCATATGGCATGCTTGGACCCTGCATGTAGCCATATCATTGTTCAGCAGCCTGCCATGCTCTGCTGACCTGGGGACTTACAAGGAACTTCAATTAATGGCCTGCCATGTGGTTTGGTAACATCAGGACTGTGCCTTTTTACTTGTCAACCTTGGGCTTCTCAGCGTCAGCAGCCAGAAGCTGTCTGAGTGAAGAAACACCTCTAGCTCCAGTGGGTCAGTAGCATGAGGCAGAGCTGGACCCCAAAGTTGAGGGGCTTTGACCCAGCCCTTAGAGCATGGCCTTTGAACTTGGACTTAAAGCCTCCAAACTGTAAGAGAATAAACTCTTATTTGTTAAGGCCATCCCATTTGTGATATATTCTTGTCAGAGAGGCACTAGGTAACCACAAAACTGAACATGACTGATTTTAACAGAAAATAATATGTTCCAAAGTTATTGGTAAGTGCAGGCCAGATAACTAGTCCCTGGATTTCTCTCATTGCTGCATACTTTCATTTGTACTACATCCAGACTGCCTATCACTAGGCTTTGGGCCCAGAACATTCTCTGACAAAGAGGTTGGGAATTGGGTCTCTCTCCCTCTTATTCCTCATATCAGAGAAGCCTTTCTCCCTATTTTTGACCCACAATTACTTTCTCTGTCTCTTGCACATGTGTGCACACCATATGGCACCTGGCCAACCCACTTCTTTATCTTTTCCCAGTGGTAAGTGAATGGGTCTCTCAGTCTGCAACACAGAATGGATGTGTGGAGCAATGCCTTACACCTACGTGAGATGTTTCTTGCTGGCCATAGTGAGTAATCTTTGTGATACTATTAAAGTATTCTCTGCTTGACCAGCCAAAGGATTGGTATGTAATCCGAGCAAGGATTTTCTCCTGGGAAACTGAGTTTTGTCCATTTCATGGACAGATGAGTGAAGCTTGCAGCTGATTCTTTCTGTAAGTCATGGCTTGAAGTAATTATCCAATTGTTTCCCCTGTTCAGATTCCTCAAGTTTTTCCCACACTCACCTTTTTTAAAAATTTGGTGCTTCATATATGTTTGTTCTTTTTTCATAATCCCCTTCATAAATCTTTATTTGCCAAAATTTCTTTCTATTCATTGTATTCAACAACCAGGGGTATCATTAGGGTTGGTGTCACCTAGAGCAGAATGCATGGTATAACAAACAACCTTCCCCCAATAGACCTCCTCTCATACTAGACTGTACAGAATACTTAGTAATATTTATTATCAATCTTAATCATAGAATAATATGTGATAAATACAGTAGTAAATTACTTAAATGTAATATTTCTTAGATTATATTAATGCTAATAGAAGAACAGTTCTGTTAAAATTTTTCTAAATGGAATTATAACATCATCAGTTATTAGTAAATGAGTGGAAGTATTTTTTTATTTTCCTCCTCCTTTTCCTTTAATTTCTACATCATTATGAAAAAAAGACATTATATAGGTTCAGAAATACTACTTATCATAATATTATAGCTATAATATCAGAATTTTTTTCAAAATCAATGATTATGGAAACACTGGTACACTGAAAACAACAGTGTGTGCTTGTAGTATGTGCAGACAAAAATCACATGATTCAAAATGTCATTGTAATTGATTATTAATGACAACTCTGGAACATATTAGAAGGTTCAAAAGTAAATAAGCATAGAATTTTAGCCTTTAAGAAAATTGATACATGTAAGTGGGGCTTATAAAAATGAATGTTGTTAAAACTAACTACAGAAATATTTCTATAAAAAATAATAAACTTCTGATGAATCACCACACAAAAATTTTATAGACAGTCATTTTGGTGTCAACCCCTGAGAGTATTATCAGATGAGGTCGATACTTCCTGCACCCCGTAGTGATGCCACTGCCAACAGCTTAACTGATCAGTAGAATATTTATAAAGTGACTTTCTGTAGTTTATTTCTCTTCAATTATATGCAAGGTTAGGAAGGAAGGTTGGGCAATCTACTTCCTGGGAAACCCAAGAAGGAGTCCCTATGAGTTGGGTCCTATTCGACCGCACTTAACAACAATAGGTATGGTGACACACAAATATAAATTGTGGTAAGAAAAAATATCACTGGTTTCTTAATCTTTTTGCCTAAAAAAATAAAAATACACAAACATATTAATACTTTTTCTGTAAGGTCACAGGGAGCATTTTGATTCTGGAAGACGATATAGTTGTAAACAAAATAATCCTTTTGTTTTGTTAATTTTTTTCATCTGGCTCACCTGATGTTGGTGATTTGTTTCTTTTGTTGATGATAAACTTTTAATTTCCAGGGAAATTACTACATGTGCTGCTGAATAGTCCCCTTGCCAATCAAGGCCAAGGCTGCTTTTAAACAAATATAAGAAATACGATAAGCTCAGTGAGTCATTAAAAAAAAAAATGCAAATAGTGAAAACAAAAGAAAATCTGCCCGTTCTGGCAAGATGGCGGACTAGGCAGAAAGACTGCACAGGCCCTCTTCAACAAAGAAAAGGGAAACCAATTAACACAGACACAGAAGATAATCTTGGACTCCTGAGACTTGAAGGGAAAGATATAGAAGTGGACTAAACCCCAATTAGCAGAAGAATTTGTGTAAAAATACCAAAACAGGAGACAGACGGAGCTGCTGTCTGGCAGTGATCCTGACTGCACAGATGGCTTGGAGATTCCTGAGTGGTGGTAGGACCTAAGAATTAACCTAAAAACCAACCTGCTAACTAGGGACTACACGCAGGACTGTGCACAGTGGCCAGAGAACAAACAGAGAAGGTGAAAAGAAAGGTGAGCGGAACTGTGGAGTTTTGCCGGTCCAGAGTGCGCTGCCATTTTGAAGGTTTAAGAAGCAGCTTGACTATTTTGAATATTTAAAGAGACAGTGCTCTTGCAGATTTCTGGGGCTTAAAAACATGTTCTGCTTTCCAGCAACCCAAGGACACTAGGGACACGCAAGACTGAAAAGGTACGAGAATCCTCTTGTTACTCTTATACCCCACACCCACTTGGTGAAGGGAGGTGTGGCCATCCCCCACTCCCACTTACCTTCTGGGCCTACAGGAACTCCATCACAGTCTGTGTGCTCAGACGGAGGCTGGGTGCCCTGCCTTGTCCACCATTGATTTTTCCTTTTCTCTTCTTTTTCTTTTTCTTATTTTTTGCTTTAGTTTGCTTGTATTTTTCTGTTTTAAAACAAATAATATTATTAATAATTTTGTCCTTATTATTATTATTCTTAATCTTCCCCTACAAGGTCCTAATTTTCAGCATTTTTACTTTCTCTGTGCCTGGCTGAAATTTTTTACTTTTATTCTTTTTTAATTCAAGGTTGTTTTTTTTTTTCCTCTCTATTCTCCTGAATAACCCCATTCATTGTTTTTCTTTTTGCATTTTTCCCATTTTGTCCTTCATTTATTATTCTCCTTCCCTACTTTTTTTTTCCTCAGTGCCCTATCACCAGATATTGCAGGTTTTCTTGTTTTTTCTTCTTTTTCTCCATTTTTTTCCTTTTTTGATTACTGTTCCTGTGTGATTACATGGGTTGTTTTTCATCCATGTGCTTTTAGTTTTTTGATGGTTATTCAATTGTAATTTGTGTCTAACTGAGTGTGAGACAACAACAGTCCTCATAAGACACAACTACACCCACACCTCCTGCAACTTCACTTACTGAGCAAGGGCTACTACCTCCTTCTCCACCAATGGGCCAACAATAAAAAAACCACCCAGAAGAGCCTGAATCACCATTGGCTGCTCTTCACAAACAGTTAAGAGAGATCTAAATACAACATCATGATGCCTCAGAAACAACAGATCATCACAGTCCACACAAAGAAGCAAGATAAAGTGGTAGAAACAAGGGAGCAGGATACAGACCCAGAACACATCCCTGAGGAAGAAGCAGC
>NW_006921866.1:1372840-1373370 GCF_000298275.1 Orycteropus afer afer | reverse complement strand
TAAAGGATCAATTGAACATGAAGATATAACCATAAAAAATATCAATGGACCCAATGAAAGCACCCCAAAATACATAAATCAGACTTTGTAAGAGTTGAAAATCCAAATAGATGACTCCACCATCATAGTGGGAGATTTTAATACACCACTTTCTTTGAAAGATAGAACAATTGGAAAGAAACTCAACAAATATGCAGAAAAGCTAAACAATACAATCCACCAAATTGACTTTATAGACATCTATAGAGCACTTTACCCTATAGCAGCACAATATATATTCTTCTCCAGTGCACATGGAACTTTTTCCATGATAGACCATATGTTAGGCCGTAAAGCAAGCCTTAATTAATTAAAAAATGTCAAAATACTGAAAAACATCTTCTCAGATCATAATGCTATCAAATTAGAAATCAACAATAGGAAGATCAACATGAAAAGAGTAAACACATGGAAACTAACAACACCCTCCTTGAGAAAGGTTGGGTAAGAGAAGAAATCAAAATTGAAATTTGAAAATTCCTTGAATCAAA
>NW_006921866.1:1370195-1370654 GCF_000298275.1 Orycteropus afer afer | reverse complement strand
GATCATTAGCTATTAGAGACATGCAAATCAAAACAACCATGAGGTACCCTCTTGCTCCAGCACTGGTAGCAAAGTTCAACAAGACAGAAAATGAAAAATGCTGGTGAGGTTGTGGAGAGATTGGGATGCTCATACACTGCTGGTGGGACTGTAAAATGGTACAACCATTGTGGAAATGGTACAACCATTGTTGCGATTCCTTCAAAAGTTGGAATTAGAAATACCATTTGACCCAGTCATTCCATTAGTAGGTATATACGCTAAAGAAGTGAGAGCCATGACAAGAACAGACATATGAACACCCATGTTCATCGCAGCACTATTTACAATAGCCAAAAGATGGAAACAACCTAGATGCTCATTTACTGTTGAATGGATAACCAAACTATGGTACATACACACAATTGAATACTATGCAACACTAAAGAATAATGTAGAATCTGCAAAACACCACATAAC
>NW_006921866.1:1363933-1369094 GCF_000298275.1 Orycteropus afer afer | reverse complement strand
TGGGAGAAAGAAGGGCCGCTTATGCATAGGGAGACAGCTCAGGGAGCAGGAGTGTATGGAGGGATGGACACTGAGAAGAGGTAACTATGGGGAGGAAGTGGGAGGGGAGCTGTTTCATTGTGGTAAACTGTGGTCAATGACATGAGACAAAGTATATGTGAAGTGCTGTACGCAAAGTGAATTTGCTCTGAAAATCTTCACCCAAATCACAATTTAAAAAAAAAAGAAAGAAAATCTGCTTAAATAAAGTCAAGTGTACACATTGAAAGCAAAATGGAAGGTGATTGTAAGAATGCATACATAGAACAAAAGAATTATCAGATTTGGAGTTTCTTTTCTTTGCTTTAATGTGCTATGAGGGATAAAATAAGGCTCAAGTCACTATCTGTCTCCTGTTATACTACTCAAAATGAAAAAGAATTTCATTCTCAAATAGAGAATTGGTTGCCACTGTATATTCTTATTTTCTTTTAGGAGACACATATCCTGCCATATTTAATCTAATTTCTCCATTTGTATGTGTAGGGTCCTAAGTAGTTTCATGTACATGTATTCTTCCATCCAGTGTCATGAGTTAGCTTGTAGAAAAACTTGGCTGGTTTTGCAAAGCCCGTTTGCAAAGCTTGCTTATGAAGCCTGTGGAACTTAACTTACATACCCCTCAAAGTAGGGAGAATTGTAGTTATTATGCTACCAAGGTCCATCTGCCTTAAAATTTTCTGATTTTCTTTATGATTTCTGTGACTGTACAAGTTTAGAATATGCCAGATTTATTTTCTTTCTAGGAAGTTCCAGCAATGTCCTCTCTTTCTCCTTCACTCTTCCTGATAGTTCTTGTTTCTAGACTGCTTAGCATGTCTGTTTTGTTTTCTCTAAAGCTAAACTATGACATATTACATTATCTGTCAAACCAAGTATAAAGTGTTTATAACGTTAAAAAGAAATATCTTTAAAATATAGAGGAGGACGAAAAACAGGTCATTTTAAAAGTCCATTTTCTTCAATACAAGGCATTATTTAGTCAGTTTGGTAAAGCACAGATTCCATTATGTGGCTGATAGATTGTTGGGATAATCTGGCTTTCTTCTATGTGACCAAGAATGATATCATGAAAAAATTTAAAATGAGAACATTGCCTTTTAATGATCCTTCTTTCTAAGGGGGAATAGCATTGCTATGAGTCAGAATCAAGTCAATGGCAGGAGGATTATATATATATACATATAAATTTACCAAACTAAATCATTTTTATATTGGTGTGAGTCCATAGAATTTTTGTTTCTCTCTGTCATATGATGCCTTGATGCCTTTTGGTTTGAATGTAGAAGATATTTATGGTCTTAAGACACACTGTAGCAATTTCCTCAGTACTCTTTCTGAGCATCAGCTTAAACCAAAAAGAAATTAATGAACTATTCATAAATTAAGTGCTCATTGTGTGCTGTGTAATTTTTTCCTTGATTGGAATATGAAATAGTCATATGAAGAGCTAATCATTTATCTAGTGAATTTACTCTTATCTGCACTGATAGCTTTAATTCAGAATCCAAATAATGTTTCTCCCAGACACCAAAATACATTTCTTAATATCAGCCAAGTGGTTTTTTTATGAGACATCTGCCCACTTATATTTTTAATAGAGTAAATTCTCCAAATACATTTCTAAACATTTGTTGAAAATTTTAATCCTTTGTTATCTTTTTTATGATATTATATTATAATATTATTTATTTATTATAAGTTGGGTTCATATCTTTGATCCTTGTTAGTGCCCTTATATATATGGACATTTTATTTATTGCACAAATACAAATATAGAAATACCATTTGCAAAACCTGTGTACGGCCATAGATACAGTCCCCTTTATTGACCCTTACCAGATCATCTTGCCTGTTTAACTATGTATAAACTCATACATTAATGTTTGTTATTACTGACAATGTGGTATTCTGTATGTTATAGTTGTGTATAATAAGTGTTGTATACCTCTCCATGCCTTCCTTTTCCTTACTGTTATCATGATAGTCACTTACTTTTTGTATATTGCCTTTCCCTTCACTTAAAGTAACATGAGTCTCTTACCAAGTCAGCGATTTTCACTCCTTACCCCTCTCATCTCTAGTAATCATCAAAGAATATTTCTTTCTGAGTGTGAATCTCTCTTTGATTTTTTATAATAGTAAACTCATATATGTCTTTTTGTGATTGAATTATTTTATTTTACTCAGTACAATATCATCCAAGATCTACCACATTATTAGTTGTTTCACGGATTCTTCACTATTCTTGAATGTTGCATAGTATTTCATAGTTTAGATGTACCATAGTTTGTTGACCCATTCATCTATTGAGGGGCACTTAGGTTGTTTCCATCTCTTTACTATTGTGATTAGTGCTGTGATAAAAATGGGTACGCATATATCTATTTGTGTCCTGGCTCTCACTTCTTAAGATATATACCTAGTAGTAGGATTGCTAGATCAAACAGTATTTCTATTTTCAGCTTTTAATGAAAGTGCCACACTGTCTTCCACAATGATTGCAAAATTTTACAGTCTTACTACCACTGTATGAGAGCATGAATCTCTCCATTCCCTCACCAGAATTTGTTGTTTTCTGAACTGAAATTTGCTCCTATTCCTGGAATGAAATGCTATCTCCTTTTTCTTTAAAAGATATTCAACTGTATGGATTATAATAAAGTATGGATAACATTTCAAAGAATGGAAATTTCAGAATACTTATTGGGCTCGTGAGGAACCTATACATAGACCAAGAGGAAATCATTTGAACAGAACAAGGGGATACTGTATAGTTTAAATTGGAAAGTTGTGTGTCAGGATTGTATCTTTTAACCATACTTATTCAGGCTGAATGCTGAGCAAATCATTCCAAAACTTGGACTGTATGAAGAACACAGTCTTAGAATTGGAGGACAATTCATTACCAGTCTGTGATATGCAGATGACACAACCTTGCTTGATGAAAGTGAAGATGACTTGAATGACTTGAAGCACTTACTGATTAAAATCAAGCATTATAGACTTCAGTATGAATTACACCTCAATAAAAAGAATACAAAAATTCTCACAACTTGACCAATAAGCAACATCACAATAAATGGAGAAAATATTTAAGTGCGCAAGAATTTCATTTCAATTGGAGCCACAAACGATGCTCATGGAAGCAGCAGTCAAGAAATTAGATGACCTTTAGCACTGGGCAAATCTGCTGCAAAAGACTTCTTTAGTGTCAAAGAGAAAAGATGTTGCTTTGAAGACTAAGGTAAGCTTCAACCAAGCCATGGTATAGTCAATTACCTCACATGCAGTGAAAGCTGGGCAATGAATAAGGAAGACCGAAGAAGAATTGATGTCCTTGGAAAATGGTGTTGGCAAAGAATATTGAAAATGCGATGGTCTGCCAGAAGAATGAACAGATCTATCCCAGAGAAAGTACAACTGGAATGCTCCTTAGAAGCAAAAATGGCAAGACTTTGTCTCATGTACTGTGGTCAGGTTTTCAGAAGGGACCACTCCCTAGAGAAGGATATAGTGCTTGACACAGTGCCTGCAATGATAGGCATAAGCATAGCTATGATTTGGAGGATGGTGCAGGATCATGCAGTGTTTCATTCTATTGTACATAGGGTTGCTATTAGTCAGAATCGACTGGACAGCACCTAACATTAACAACAATAATATATAATAATTGGAGTATTTCTTCATATGTTTGTTGGCCACCTGGATATCTTCTTTGGTGAAATGTCTCTTCATGTTCTCTGCCCATTTTTTAATTGGAATGTTTGTCTTTTTGTTGTTGAGATGTTGAGGTCTTCTCTAAATTTTAGAGCTAAGCCACTTGTCTGTTATATCATTGCCAAATACTATTTTCCCAATCTGTCAGTTCTATTTTAGTCTTTTTATAGAAGTCTTTTGATGCTTATAAGAATTTAATTTTTAGAAGGTCCCATTCATACAGTTTACTTTCTTCTGTTTGTGAATTTTTGCTTATGTTTTATAGACTGTTTATGCCATAAATTAGGGCCTCTAAGTTTGGCTCTATTTTTTCCAAACAAGAAAAAATGATCTTTGTATTTTGAGGTTTTAGTTTTAGGTCTTGATCCATCTTGGGTTAGTTTTTGTATATGAAGTGAGATATGGATCTTATTTCATTTTTCTGCAAAATGGATATCTACTTTTGCCAGCACCATTTGTTAAAGAGACTGTCTTTGTCTTTTTCCCATTTAACGTATTTTAAGCCTTAGTCAAAGATCAACTGTCCATAAGTGGATGCATCTATTTCTTGGTGTTTAATTCTGTTCCATTGACCTATGTGTCTGTCATGGTAGCAATACCAGACTGTTCTGACTACCATGGCTACATAGTACATTTTGAGATAAGGAAATGTGAGACTTCCTACTTTGTTCTTCTTCTTCAGGGGAGTTTTGCTTATCCAGGGTCTCTTTCCTTTCCATATAAAATTAGTAATTGTTTTTTCCATGTTCCTTAATTATAATGATGGAAATTGGATTGGAATTGCATTGTGTCTTTAGGTGTCTTTAGGATATATTCCTAGTAATAGAATTACTGGATTAAATGATACTTCTATTTTCAGTTTTTTAAGGAAACACCATACCATTTTCCACAGTGGCTGTATCATTTTACAGTCCCACCAGCAGTGTATGAGAGTTCCAATCTCTCCACACCCTCATCTGCATTTGTTATTTTCTGTCTTGTTCAACTCTACTATTATTGCTGGGATGAGATGATATTCATTGTTCTTTTGATTTGCATCTCTCTAATAGCTAATGATTGTAAGCATTTCCTCATGTGTTTGTTGTCCACCAACATATCTTCTTTAGTGAAGTATCTGTTCATGTCTTTTGCCCATTTTCAAATTGGTTTGTTTGTCTTTTTGTTGTTGAGGTGTTGCACTTTTCTATAACTTTTGGTGATAAGTCGCTTGTTAGATATGTCATAACCACATATTTTTTCCCAGTCTGTAGGTTCTCCTGTTAGCCTTTTGGAGAAGTATTTTGATGCACTTAAGAATTTAATTTTTTACAAATACCATTTGACCCAGCCATCCCATTACTAGGTATATACCCTAAAGAAGTGAGAGCCATAACAAGAACAGATATATGCACGCCGATGTTCA
>NW_006921866.1:1357907-1363163 GCF_000298275.1 Orycteropus afer afer | reverse complement strand
AAAAAAAAAAAAAAGAATTTAATTTTTAAAAGGTCCCAGTCATCTATTTTCTCCTCCACTGCATGTGCATTTTGGGTTATGCTTGATAGTCTATTTATGCCATAAATTATAGCCCCAAAATTTACCCAAATTTTATTTTTGGTGAACTTTATACTTTTGAGCTTTTTGTTTTAAGTCTTTGATCCAACTTGAGTTTGTTTGTGTGTGGGGTGAGGTATGGGTCTTATTTCATTTTTCTGCAAGTGGATATCCAATTTTGGCAGCACCATTTGATAAAGAGGCTATTTCTCCCCCCATGTAATGGGTTTTGCCCCTTTGTCAAAGATCAACTGTCCATAGGTGGATGGGTCTACTGCTGGGTTTTCAATTCTGTTCTACTGGTCTATTTGTTTATCATTGTAACAGTACCATGCTGTTTTGACTTCTGTGGATGTATTGTAGATTCAGATATCCAAAAGTGTGAGATCTTCTTTGTTTTTCTTCTTCAGCAGTGCTTCACTTATCTGAGATCTCCTTTCTGTATGAAATTGCAATTGTTTTTTCCATGTCCTTAAAGAATGTTGATGGAATCTGGATTGGGATTGCATTTAATGAATAAATTGCTTTGGTTGGTCATAATGACGTTTTCACAATATTTGTCTTCCTATTCATGAACATGGTATGTTCTTCTATTTATGTAGATCTCTTATAGTTTCTTATAGTAGTGTTTTATAGGTTTCTTTGTATAGATCTTTTGTGTCCCTGGCAAGATTTATTCCTAAATATTTTATCTTTTTGGTAGCTATTGTAGATGGTATTGTTCTATTTCCTTTTCAGAGATTTCTTTGTGGATATAGAGGAATCCAACTGATTTTTATATGTTGACCTTGTATCCTGCCACATTGCTGAATGTTTCTCTTAGTTCCAGTTTTATTGTTTGTTTGTTTGCTGAGTAACTTGGGTTTTCTATGTATAGCATCATGTCATCCACAAATGTTGTTGTTGTTGTTGTTATGTGCCGTCAAGTCAGACCCAACTCATAGTAACCCCTCCTTGGGTTGCCAAGGCAGTATCACTATGGAAGTAGATTGCCCAAGCTTCCTTCCAAGGAGTGGCTAGTGGGTTTGAACCGCCAGCCTTCTGGTTAGCAGTCAAGTGCCTTAGGCACTATGCTACCAGAGCTCCTGCAAATAGAGATAGCTTTACTTCTTCTTTGCCAATTTGGATGCTTTTGATTTCTCTTTCTTGCCTTATTGCCCTCATTGGACTTCAAATCCAATGTTAAATAGAAGTGGTGATAGAAGACATCCTTGTCTCATTCCTGATCTCAAGGAGAATTTTTTGAGTCTTTCTTCATTAGCAATAATGTTGGCTGTTGGCTTTGTTATATGACTTTTATTGTGTTCAAGGTATTCCCCTCTATCCCAATTTTGCTGAGAGTTTTGAACAAGAATAGGTGTTGGGTTTTATCAGATGCCTTTTCTACATCAATTTATATGATCATATATTCTTATTCCTTTTGTTTTGTTTATGTACTGTATTACATTCATGGTTTTTCTGATGTTGAAAAATCCCTACATATCTGGTATGAATCTCAGTTGGTCATGAATTATTTATATCTATCTATCTATCTATAAATCATCATCATCTATCTATATCAATTGTTGGATTCTGTTGACTAGGATTTTATTGAAGATTTTTACATCTATATACATTAGAGATATTGGTCTGTAGATTTCCTTTTTAGTGTTGTCTTTGTCTGGTTTTGGTATCAGTGTTATGCATGCCTCATAGAATGAATTTGGGAGTATTACATCATATTCTATGTTCTGGAATTGTTTGAGTAGTACAGGTGTCAACTCTTCCTTGAATGTTTGGTAGAATACTTCAGTAAAGCTGTCTGGACCAGCACTTTTTTTCATGGGAAATTTTTAAATGACATGCTCAATTTCTTCTTTTGTTATAGGTGTTCAATCTATGGGTTTAGTTCACCTAGTTTGAGATAGAAACTAGTGAAATTAGTGATTGGTGTTTCCATGTCCTTCTATCTCAACTGGGTTAGTTTAGGTGGGACTTGTGTTTCTAGAAATTTGTCCATCTCTTCTAGGTTCTCAAATCTGGTGAAGTACAGATCTTTATAATATTCTGCTATTATCTTGTTTATTTCAGTTGGTTCTATTGTGATGTTGTCCTTTTTGTTTATTATTTGTGTTATTTGAATTTTCTCTTTTATTTTCCTTTGTTATATTCGCCAGTGGTGGTAAATTTTGTTAATCTTTTCAAAGAATGAGCTTCTTGTATTGGTGATTTTCTCTGTCTCTCTCTTTTTCTAATGCTTGTTTGTATTGTTTTCTGCTTTATTTCTGCTCTGATCATTATTATTTCTTGACTTCTGGATACTGTAGGGTTCTTTTGTTGCTCTTTTTCTAATTGTTGGAGTTGTTGAGTTAAACTGTTGATTTTGATTCTTTGTTCTTTTTTGATGTGTACATTTATTGCTATAAATTGACCTCTGAGTACTGCTTTTTCTGTGTCCCAAAGGTTTTGGTAAGTTGTATTTTCATTCTCATTTCTTTCTAGGAATTTTTTTTCACCTTTTATTTCTTCTGATAACCAGTAGTTTTGAGAAGATTATTATTCAGTTTCTACATATATGACTTTTTTTCCTTGTTCTTCCTATTATTTCTAATATAGCATTGTGATTCAAGAAGATGTTTTGTAGGTTTTCATTGTTTTTTAATTCATTGAGGCTTGTTTTGCAGCCTAACATATGACCTATTCTTGAGAATAATTCACATCTTTGGAGATGAATATGTATTGTGCTTTGTGCTTTTTTTGGGTGGAGTGCTTTGTATCTGTCTGTGAGTTCAAGTTGGTTAATTGTGTTGTTGAATTTTTCTGTATCTTTATTTATTAATTTATTTTGTAGCTGTTTTGTCCTTCCTTGAAAGTGGTATGTTAAAGTCTCCTACTACTATTGTGGAGTTGTCTACTTTTCCTTTCAACTCAGTTAGTATTTGTTTTACATGTTTTGAAGGTCTTTCATTGGGTACATAGATATATTTATTATGGTAGTATTCCCTTGGTCAAATGACCCTTTTAAGATCATATGTTGTTGTTGTTGTTATGTGCCATCGAGTTGGACCCGACTCATAATGACCTCTCCTTGGGTTCCGAAGCAGTATCACTATGGAAATAGATTGCCCAACCTTCCTTCCAAGGAGTGGCTGGTGGGTTTGAACTGCCAGCCTTTTGGTTAGTAGTCAAGTGCCTTAGCCACTATGCTACCAGAGCTCCCTTAGAGCATATAGTGTCCTTCATTGTCCCTTATGCTGGTTTTCATTTTGAAGTCTATTTTATCAGACATAATATTGCCATTCCTGCACTTTTTTTGGTTGCTACTAGCTTGACATGGGAGCGTAGTGCCTAAAGCACTTGACTGCTAACCAGAAAGCTGGCAGTTCAAATCCACCAGCCACTCCTCGGAAGGAAGATGGGGCAACCTACTTCTGTAGTGATACTGCCTCAGGAACTCAAGGAGGGGGTCGCTATAAGTCAGGTCCGACTTGATAGCACATAACAACAACAACAACAGCTTGACATATTTTTTACCACCCCTTATTTTTTAATTTATTTTTATCTTTGTGTCTAAGGTGGGTCTCTTGTAGGCAGTATATTGATGAATCTTCTTTTCTTATCCAATCTGTCAATCTTTTTCTCTTGATTGTTGCATTTAGTCCATTCAAATTGAGTGTAATTAGTGATAGGTATGAATTTATTGCTGTCAATCTGTTGTGTGTTGTTGGTGATTTCTTTGTTACACATATTTTTCTGTGTTAAGTTCATTTAGTTATTAAGTGTCTTGTCTCTTTCTTCATTATTGTTGGTTTTGTGTTTACTAAGCCCTTATAATTTTCTTCTTTCTTAGTTTGGTTAGAAGGATTGTTAATTTTCTTTGTGTTTACATTTAAATAAATTCTTTTCTCCCTAAGTTTGGGACAGTCTGTTCTATAAAGATATCTTCTTGTCTTCCCCTCCATTTGGAAGGTTTTGGTAAGTTGTATTTTCATTCTCATTCCTTTCTAGGAATTTTTTTTTTCACCTATTATTTCTTCTGTTCATCAGTATTTTTTGAGATGCTTATTATTCAGTTTCTACATATTTGACTTTTTTTTCCTTGCTCTTCCTATTATTGATTTCTAATTTGTAACTAAAACTTTTATTCCCTCCATTTTTTGTGTTGCTGATGTCGTCTGCAGATTGACTCTCCTATTTCTCTGTGTACATTTTTTTGTGAACTTATTTTGAGAATCTTTTTCTGGTTGGATGGTGTCAAGTGTCTTGATTTTAATTTGCTCTTCTCTGTTGTGGATTTTCTATTGGAAGAAATCCTTTTAGCATTTCTTGGAGAGTTGGTTTGGTTTTCACAAATTCCCTTAGTTTCTGTTTGTCTGAGAATGTCTTGATATCACCCTCATATTTGAGGGATAGTTTGGGTGTGCATGTAATTATTGGTTGGTGATACTTTTCCTTAAAAGTTTTATATATGCTATCCCATTGCCTTCTTGCCTGCAGGGTTTCTGCAGGTTTCAGACATTTAGTCTTATTGGTTTCCATTGTAGGTGACATTTTATTTTTCCTGAGCTACTGCCAAGATATTTTCTTTGTCTTTGGTTTTGCAAAGTTTGATTATAATATATCTTGGTGACTCTCTTGAGATCTGTCCTGTATGTGGTTCATTGAACTTCTAGGATGGATATCTTTTCTTCCTTCATGATATGGGGAAAATTTTCTGTTAGCAATTCTTCAAAAATTTTCTCAGTGTTTTTTTTTTTGTTTGTTTGTTTGTTTTGTTTTGTTTTGTTAACCTCTTCTGGTTCTGGTATTCCAGTCTGGAGTATGTTGTTTCTTTTCATGTCTCTCCATATAACTCTTAGGTTCTCTTCATTTCTCTTAAATGTTTGTTCTGATTTTTCTTCATACAGGATGGCATCAACAGATTTGTCTTCTCTTTGGGAAGTATGTTCTTCAGGAAGTTGTAGTCTACTCTTTTGTTCTTCCATTGTGTTATCTATCTCCATAATTTTTGTGTCCATCTTCTGGATTTCTAGTTGCTGTTTTTATATCAGTTCTATTTGTGTACTTACTTTGTTATTTTTTTCTTGAATCTTCTTCTTTTTTATTATCATTATTTTTTGATCCTTCCAGGCTACTGTCTGTCTTCTCATTTCTTCTGGTTATGGGCTCTAAGAGGGAGATATATATATATATATATAT
>NW_006921866.1:1342789-1357341 GCF_000298275.1 Orycteropus afer afer | reverse complement strand
TGTTCCTCCTACTGGATGAGACAGGGTAGAAAAGAAAGAAAGGAAGAAAAAAAAAAAAAAAGCACCAAAGTGAATCCCAGGATAGAAAGGCAGAGGCTGTTTTCTGTGCTTCAATAAAAACCCACTACCATTGAGGCAATTCCAACCCATAGTGACTCTCATTGGGTTTCCAAGGCAGTAAATCTTTGCAGAAGTAGATAACCCCATCTTACTGTGCTAAGTGTGAGGTAATTCAGTCAGTGTTGCAGGCACAGGAAGGATAGCCACATGGGCCCCTGGTTCCATTTGGGGCTTTCTGTTGATGATTACAACCAACCGTCAATCAAGTCCCAGCAGTTCAGACCCAGCAATTTCCCTGAAGGCCAAAGGACCACGCTCTTCCACATGGATCCACAAGTCACGAAATTCTAGGTTGCAGAGTTACTCTATGTTAAAAAGCTGGGCTTGAGTCCTCGACCAGGTATCCACTTTGGGGTTCTGTTTATTTGGAGAGAATTTCTCTTCCAATTCCCCCTCTCTCTTCCAGACTCTATGGTGGTTTAATTTAAGGGGGTCCTGCTTCATTTTCCAGCACAATCTTTGTCCCCACTCAATGCACCAGCTCACCTTGAAAAACTCTCACTGTGACTATTCTGAGTCTTTCACACCTGTGGGTTCTGTGATGTGATTTTTTTCTTTCCTTTTCCTTCCCTCCTTCTTGACCTCCTTTGTATTTCTAATGACTCCTCTTCAGCTCCACTGGCTGGGCATATTTCTTTATTTTTCCCAGTTGCTTAACCTGTTCCCTTTCAATACCTTCACTGGATCTAATATTTTATCTTCTCATTAGCAGCTTCTGACTCCAATATCATTATTTGCATTTGTTTGACTTAGTTTCTCAAGTTCTTTGTTGATAGAAGGAGCGAGCTTGTGGACTGTCAGTACGACACCATCTTCCCACCCCTCAGGAATGGTGTCAGCTCTTCTCTGAATTTTTTTTAGAATTCTTCAGTGAAGCTGTCTGAGGCAGCATATTTTTTTTTTTGTTTGGAGGGTTTTTTTTTTTGTTTGTTTTTATGATATGTTTAATTTAATCCTTTATTATGTGCCTGTTCAAATTTCTACCTCACTGTGTGTTACTTAAGGTAGGTCATGTGTTTCTAGAAATTTTTCCATTTCTTCTAGCTTTTCAAATTTGTTGTAGTACAGTTCTTCATACTATTCTGTTATTTTCCTTTTAATTTCAGTTGGTTCTGTTGTGATGTCACCCACTTAATTTCTCATTCAAGTTATTTGCATCTTCTCTTTCTCATCCTTAGTTAAATTTGCTGGTGGTTTGTTAATTTTCTTAATCTTAATTATTTCTTTCTCTCTCTCTCTCATTTTTTTTTTAACTTCTTATGGTGAATCAGGTGGAATTTTAAGAGCAGATTTGCTTTACATTCAACAGTTTCTACACATTTTGTTTTGTGACACTGATTAAATTCCTATAATGTAACAACTATCTCAGTTTCCTCCCTGTGGTTTCCTTTCACTGTTTCCTTCTTGTCTATGCATTCTTACCTACTAAGCTTTTTCCCTGTCTACCTTCTTGATTTCTCATGGTTGATTTTTCTAAGGAATGGATTTCCCTTGGGTAGTTGTTCTGCTCATAGGCTTGTCCATTGTTTGGCTGAGAGTTAAGATAAGGGAGTGAGTCTAATTACAGGCTGAAAGGGTGACTTTGAGCCACAGTCATGGGAGTTTCACCAGTCTATATCCAACCGGTAATTGTGGATTTTTTATCTTTCTGAATTGTGTTTCACAGTTTTTCTCCCATTCTATCCATGATCTGAAATTTTGATCCCTTTCAGAGTGGCTGGCAGTGATAGCCAGGCATCGTGTAACTCTTCTCATGTCAGGGTTATGGAGGCTGAGGTTCCTATGGTTCATTAGTCCTTTAAACTAATTGTTTTCATGTGTCTTTGATTTTCTTCACTCTTCTTTGCTCTGGATGAGGAGAAACCAGTAGTTGCACCTTATATGGCTGCTTACAAGCTTTTAAGACCCCAGTTGCTACTCACCAAAGTTGTGTATAGAACAAATGTTTTTGTGTACTATGTTGTGTCCATTACCACCTCCCTCTAGGTGCTTAGTTGTGGCTAAGATGTTATCCTAATTTCGTCCCCTATGAGCTTTATAATGCATATGAACATTTTTATAGCACATACAAATACATATGCAGGAATATCACCTGCCAAACCAATGTATGGTCATAGATATATTATTTCCTTTTTTTTTTTTTTTTTCTTCTGGAGACTGTAGGCTTTTGTTGTTGTTGTTGTTCTTTTACTAATTTGTGGATTAGTAATGTATTGATTTTAGTTCTTTCTTATTTTTGATATGTGCATTTATTGCTGTAAATTGATCTCTGAGTATAGGTTTTGCTGGGTCCCAAATATTTTGGAAGGAAGCTTGGGCAATCTACTTCCATAGTGATACTGCTTCAGAAACACAAGGAGGGGTCGCTATGAGTTGAGTCCAACTCGACGACACATAACAACAACAACAACAAATGTTTTGGTATGTTGTATTTTCAGTCTCATTTGCTTCTAGGAATTTTTATAATTTCATATTTTATTTCCTCTACTACCCAGTGATTTTTGAGCAGGGTGTTATATAGTTTGCATGTATTTGACTTTTTTTCTCCCCAATTTTCCTATAATTCTAATTTTACAAATTTTTATCAGAGATGATGCTTTCTAGTATTTTGATGCTTTAAATTTATAAAGGCTTGCTTTGTGGCCTAACATATGATCCATTCTGGAGAATGATCCATGTGCCTGGAAGAGAATGTGTATTGTGTTTTGGTTGGGTATAGTGTTTTGATATATCTATAAAGTCAAGTGGATTGATTATGTTGTTGAGATCTTTTGTGTCTTTTTGCTGTTTATTTCTAGTTGTTCTGTCTTTCACCAAAAGTGGTGTGTCAAAGTCTCCTACTATTATTGTAGGATTGTCTATTTTCTTTTCAATTATGTTAATGATTGCTTTATGTATTTTGAGGCTTTTTCACTGTTGTTGTTGCTGTTATGTGCTGTCGAATCAAACCCAACTTTTCACTAGGTGCATAGATATTTATTATGGTTACCACGTTTTCTTGCTGGATTCTTCCTTTTATCATTTTATAATGTCCTTCCTTGTCTGTTATGCTAGGTTTTGCCTCAAAGTCTATTTTATCAGAAATTTTTATTTCTAGTCCTACTCTTTTTTTGTTTTGTTTTGTTTTCCATTACCCTCATATTTCCTTTCTAGCCATTGATTAATTTATTTTTATCTTTATGTGGAAGTTGAATCTCATGTAGGCAGCATAATGATGGGCCACTTTCTTTCTCTTGACTGTCTATCTATTCACATTCAGTGTAATTAATGCTAGGTATAACTTTACTATTGTTGTTGTGTTTTTTATTGTGGTAGTAATTGTTTCATGTTCCAAATATTTTTTCTGTGCTGAGTTCAATTGTTATCAGATTTTCTTTTCAGTTTCTTCATTTTGTTGACTTTGTGTTTACTAAGTCTTTCCAATTTTCTCCTTTCTTATTTTTGTTAGAAGCCTTATTAATTTATTTAGTGGTTACTTTGTAGTTTAATTTACATATCTTCATAAGTTTGAAAAGTCTGTTCTGTATTGATATAGTCCTGACTTTCTTTCCATTTGGAAGTTCTGTAATTATACCATTTGTTCCCTCTTTTTGGTTTTTAGTTGTCATTTACAGATTGACACCTATAGTTCTCTATTTTCAGTTTTAAAGCTTATATTAATTTTGAGAATTCTTTTTCTCTATTGGTTTCTGGATTATGTTGTCATGTTTTAATCTAGGTTGTTGTCTTCTGTTCTTGTTTTTCTTTCTCAGCATTTTTTGAGGTTGTTCTGGTTTTTATAAATTCCTTTAATTTCTGTAATTGTGGAAGTCTCCTAATTTTTCCACTCTATTTGAGGGGCAGTTTTGCTGACTATATAATTCTTGGTTGGCTTTTTTTTTTTCCTCTCAAAGTTTTATATATATGAGTTTCTTGGATGAATGTCTTCTCCTTCTTTTTCATGATATTGTAGAAGTTTTCTGCTAGCAAGTCTTGGAAAAATTTTTCTTTTTTTTTTGTCTCCTTTTCTGTGATTACAATTACACACAGATTCTTTCTTTTGATATTATCACATATAATTCTATGGCTTTCTTCATTTTCCTTCATTCTTTTTTCTTGTTTCTCCTCATAAAAACTAGTATCAAGGGATTTATCTTCTAGTTGGCTAATCTGTTCTTCAGTCACTTCACTTCTACTCTTTTTCTTTTCAATGTGTTATTTATTTCTCTATTTTAGTGTTAATTTCCTGGATTTTTAATTGCTGTTTTCATATGATTTCTAATTGTCAATTTATTTTGTAATTTTGCTCTTGTAGTGTTTTCCTAAATTTTTCTAGGCTATTGTTGTTTATCTTTTCCTTGATTTTGTTTGTGGTTCTTTGAGCTTTTGAAAGGATATATATATATATATATATATATATATATATCCTTATGAGGTAGTTCTACTACCTGTTCTTCCTCAGGAAAGTTTCCTTGTTGCCTATTTTAGTCACTTACCTGGGCTATCTTCTATTGTTTCTTTGTTTGAATTGGAGTTATATGTTGTCTTCTTTACATTTTGGAGTTGATTTTTTTTTTTTTTTTTTAGTGATTATAAATTGGTTTGTATCACCCCATTCGTTTTCCCATCTGCCTCTGGGTGATTTGAATAACTGGTGGAGATGTGTCATGGGTATCTTTTGGTCATGAAGGGGAGCTGTGGGTGGGATGTGGAGATGTTTCCTATTGTCTATAATTGATCCAGTGAAGGAGTGGAGTGGTGGTGCTCATCTGTTGGGTGACATGGTAGGTAGTAAGTGTAGTAGGTATAGCTGACTAGTGGGGAATTAACGCCCATTTCCCACTGGGTAGGGCAGGAAAAAGAAGGCAAACAAAAAAAGTAGGTGTTCATGAGGGGAGAGACTGGTAAAATAAATAATTAAATAAATAGGAAGAGGGAGCTATAAACAAATAAAAATGAAGCTAAGGTAGAAAAAGAAAGGGAAAGACAAGAAGAGAAAAAAAAAGTGGGGCTAGTGTAATTATGGTCAGCTGGTAGTGGTGGCAGCAGATGACTATGGTGATCTGCAGGAGCAGATGGCTGTAGACGTGGCAAGAGCCTGGTGTGTGTGAGCCTTTCAGACAGCAATGTTACACATTATGCATTCAGTGGGAGCAAAACCTGTCAGTGGCACATGTGCAAGGATACAGAGCCACAAGCACTGGCTCTGTCTTCCTGGAATGCATTACAAAAGGTGACTGGGCTACTGAAGAAGTGGCCAGAGAGTTCAGCAGGTAAAGAGCAGCCGGGGGTGGGGGGAGTGTGTGTCTAGCCACTGGGTTGGAAGGAACTGGAAGACAATGAGCAAGTTTGTTTTCTAGAGTGAAGGAAGCACCTTTCCTGTCACTATTCACCGGTGTGGGTCCAGTGCTCTTCAGGGTGTGTGCAGCTGATTATGAAGCTGGTGTCCAGACTCAATCAAGTCCACCTGGAGTCCAGCATCTTGAACTGCCACACCACAGGCCTTCTCCTTCACACTCAACCCAAATAACTAGTGCTTCCTTGTGGTGAGTTGTTTCTTCCTCCTTCACTGGCTCTCTCCTCACTCTATAGTCAACTGTGGCACTGAAAATCTCTCCCATTTCCTTACACTTTCCAATCTCTGTCAACACTGTGTCTCTGCCCCCAGGGTGTATTCTGTGAGTTTGGATTCTCTTTGCCCACGTATGATGCCTTCTGTGTCTCAAAAGGGCCATGCTTCAGCAAGTCCCAGATTCTTCTCTGTCCAGTCACTGTCCTCAATCCATCACCCTTTCCAATCAACAGTCAGTTTATTTTTTCATTCTTTTATTTGATTCTCAGAGTTCCAGGATCATTATTTTTATCTGTTTCACTAAGTTTTACCAAGTCCCTGCTGTAGAGGGTTTGGGCAGAGCCCATTACCAGGATGCCATCTTGTCTCCACTTCTGGTTGTCTTTTTAAACTGAAAAAATAAATATTTCTCTATTCTTTTTTTCATATGTTGACTATATCTTTTCTGAAAAAAAATACGAAGACATACATATAAAATACAGAATCATAGAGTTGAATTTTCTCATTTAAAACATGTGAAATAGAGAAGATCTAATATGGCAGACTGGGTAGATATGCAATCGAGGCTTGCTACAACAAACACTTGAGAAGACAAGTAAATGGATGCCAATGACAATTCTGAAATCCCATTTCAAAAGAAAAGTTAAAGAAAGCAGACAAAATACCAATTAGAGGAAGATACTGAACAAAACAGTGAACAAGGAGGCACATAGAGTAGTGAACTGATACAATGTGGCCATTTTTAATTATTACAAGCAGTGTTCAGATCAAGGTAAGAACTAAATAACTAGCTCCACTAGCCCAGGACTGTGTCAACATCCATATTGCTGATCAGCAACCACATAGTTGTGAATAGTCATACCTGCCACACCTGCTGCCACACACTGATGAGTACCACCATGCACTCTAGGACCATTGAATTGATAATAAACAGAAGCCAACTCCCATCCAACCTACCTCCAGCTGTTCTATACAATCAGTGATCAGAACTCATACCTATACTCCCGCCAGCTACCAAATCTACCCAGAGACAGGTGGTAAGTACCCCAGAGCTGTGATATTACTGACTAGAGTATAAAGCCAGATCCATTTCCTAGATATATTAAAATGGAAAAAAAAAAAAAAAAAAAAAAAACTGGGTGAAGCACATCAACATATGCTCAATAAATAAAAACAATAACACTACAATGTCTCAGAGATTATCCATCACCACCCCACTACCACTGACCCAATTCCAACTCATAGCAATCCAACAGGGCAGAGTAGGACTGCTGCACAAGTAGGGTTTCCACAGCTATAAATCTATGGAAGCAAACTGACTCATTTTTCTCCTACAGAAAGGCTATTGGAGTTGAACCATTTACCTTTTGGTTCATAGGTGAATGCTTTAATCACTGTGCCATCAGATCTTCTCTCAGAGATTATAGAAAATTTCAAATCACACAGAAAACAAGACAATATGGCTCAACCAAGTGACCAAAATATAGGATAAGAAAAGCTTCCAAAGGAAGAAATGCTATTGGAACTACATGATAATGAATTCAAAATAATTATATTTAGGTACCTTCATCCAACTGAAAGAAAGATTAAGGAAATCACAGAAAGAATCAAAGAACACACAGAAAAAGCTTTAGGAAAAAATAGAAAATTAGAAACAATACAAAAATAGCAAAAAGAAATCCAAAACAAAATAATAAAAGTTCAGAAATGTATAATACATTGGAAGGGCAGAGGAGTTGAACTGAGTCAATAGAACACAGAATTAGTAAAATTGAGGACAAATCTCTCAACACTAATCTGTTGGAGGAAAAATCAGAAGAAAAAAAAAAAATTCAGCAAAATAAAGAAAGCTTAAGATTCATTTGGTACACGAGGAAGTGGAATAACTTATGTGTGATTGGAATTCCAGAACAGGGAGAGACCAAAAAAAAAAGCACCAAGAAAATTGTTGAAAATTTCCCTAATATCATGAAAGATATGAAGATATGTATTCAAGAAGCTCAACAAACTCATATAGGATAGACTACAAAATAAAATCACCAAAACATATTATAATCAAATTTTCCAAAATCATGGGCAACGAACTTTGAAAGCATCTCAAGAAACATAAAGAGTTATGTCCAAAGGAGACTAGATAAGACTAAGCTCTGATTTCTAGCAAAAACCATACAGGTGTGTAGGCAATGGGATGACATATATAAAACCCTGAAAAAAAATATTGTTAACCAAAAATTATATACCTGACAAAATTGTCCTTCAAAAATGATGGTAGAATTAGGACATTTCCAGATAAACAGAAATTAAGGGACTTCATATAATCTATGCCACTTACAAAAAACAAAGATCCAACAAAAGTAGAAAACAACCTGAGATTAAAATGCATGACATTACATGGAACGAACCTGGATATAGAAGTATAAAAAATAAAAGAAAATTACAACACTGAAAATAGGACACCAGAAACATCAATTAGTAAATGATGACAACTAAAGAAAGAAAAAAGAAATGAGTGGTTTAGTTACAAAACTTCCAAATGAAAAGGAAGTAATGACAATATTGTGATAGAAAGTATGATTTTAAACTTTGAGATGTAATAATAAATTACAGAGTAACATCAAAGAATATTAATAAACCTTCTCACCAAAATAATAAGAAAATCTGTAAACAAAATGAAATCTTCATAGAAAAATATATGGAACTAAGAAATTACCACACACACACACACAGAGAGCAAAATGATAATAATAAATTTATACTTATCAATAATTACACTGAATGTAGTCAAGAGACAGAGACAGAATGGATAAATAAATGTGACCCACTAATATGATGTCTACAAGAGACACAGCTTAGACACAAAGGTACAAATAAGCTAAAAATCTAAGGATGGAAAAATATACATGTCAAGTAAATAGCAACCAAAAAAGACCAGGAGTGAAAATATTTATTTCTAATATAACAGATTTTAAGAAATATCCAGCAAAAGAGCAATGAAAGGCAATATGTAATGATTAAAGGGTTAATCCAATAAGGGAAGATACCATAATTAATATCTAGGCACCCAATGAAAGAGTCCCTAACCATGTCAATCAAACTTTAAAAGAATTGAAAATAGAAACAGACAACTTCATAATTATAGTAAATGGTTTTAATATACCACTTTTAATGAAGGACAGAAAAACTAAAAAGAAACTCATCAAAGATACAGATCTAAACAACACAATCAATCAAACAGGACTTACATATGAATACAGAACACTCCATTCAACATCAGCTCAATATACACTCTTTTCCAGTGCACATGGAATATGCTCTAGACCAAACCATATGTAAAGCCAGAAATTAATTAATTTTAAAACATCAAAATACAACAAAGTATCTTCTTAGATAACAATTCTATAAAATTTGAAACCAACAACAGAAAGATTTATAAAAAAAAAGAATCAAATATATGGAAACTGAGTAAGAGCCTGCTTGAAAACTACTGGATAATAGAAGAAATAAAAAATAACCATGAAAAAATTCCTTGAATCAAACTAGAGTGAAAATACAACATACAAAAACATTTAGGATGCAGAAAAGGTAGTGTCAGGGGGCAATTTATACCAACAAACACACACATCAAAAAAGAAGAAAGAACCAAAATTAACACCTTTTCCTAACATCTCTAACAATTAGGTAAAGAACAGCAAAAAAAAAAAAAAAAAAAGTATACAATCACTGTAGTAGTTAAGTTGTGTGTCAATTTGGCCGGTCCTGGTTTTGAGTGACTGGGTAGTTGGATGTAGTTATTCCCCATGATGAGACTGGTAATCAACTACATGGTGAGATCTACTGTGAGTAGCTGCCTTAGGAACGTGGTCTGCTTCCATTATATAAGAAGAAGCTTTGAGGAAGATCTCTAGCTTTATGGCACACCTGTACCCGGCATGTAGCCGAGCCTTCTTTCAGCAGCCTTCCATGTTGTCTGCCAATCTTAAGATTGTTCCTGGACTTGAACACACGGCCTGCCATGTTGTTTGATAATCTTAGGACTGTGCCATTTTATTGGTTGACCTTGGTTTGTCATACACTCAGCCAGTAGCTTCCTGAGTTAAGAGAAGCCTCCAGCTTCAGTGGGCCAAAAGCAGAGGCAGAGCTGAAGCCCAAGTTTGAGGGGCTTACAGCCCCTAGAGCTGGCACACTGAACTTAGAGTTTTAGCCTCCTAAACTGTAAAAGAATAAACCCCTGTTTGTTAAAGCCACCCGTTTGTCGTGTTTTCTGTTAGAGTAGCACTAGAGAACCAAAACTGTCACCAAAAGAAAGGAAATAATAAAGATTCAAGCAGAAATAAATGAAGCAGAAAAATGATAGAAAGAATGAAGACTACAAGTTGGTTCTTTGAAAGGATTCATAAAATTGACAAACCACTGGCAAATTCAACAAGGGAAAAGAAGATACAAAAAACACAAATAAGAAATTAAACAGGTGATGTCACAACTGAATCAACTGATTCTTTTTAAAAAGAATATGACAGAATAGCATAAAGAACTGCACTCCAACAAATTTGAAAACCTAAAAAAAAAAATGATAAATTTTAGAAACACATAACCTACCTAAACTAAAAATATCTGAAGTAGAAAATTTGAACAGACCCATCACAAAAGATTTTTAGTAAGAGATTAAAAACAAAACAAAACAAAAACCTTATAACCCTGATAACAAAACCATGCAAAGGTACCACTAAAAAAAGTTCTAGCCCAATATGTTTCATGAATATGGACATAAAATATCTCAACAAAACACTAGTCAAGAGAAACCAACAACACATAAAACAACAAAATAATAATATCATGAGCAAATGGGATTCATACAAAGTAAGCAAAGATGGGTCAACATCGTAAATACAATCAATGTAACTCACCACATAAATAAAACAAAGGAAAAGAACCACACGATCATATCAACCAGTACAGTAATGTGATTTCACAAATTTTAGCACTGCCACAAAATAGAAATAAAAGGGAAATTCTTCAACACAATTTAAGGTATATACACAAAACCAAAGGCCAACATTATTGCCAATATAGAGAGATTGAAAATATTCTCCTTGATAACAGGAACCAGATAAGGATGCCTTTTATCACCACTCCTATTCAGTATTCTATTAGAAGGCCTTGCCAGTGGAATAAAGAAAAAAGGAAAGAAAAGACACCCATATTGGCAAAGAAAAAGTAAAACTACCTCTATGTGCAGATGATATCCTCCTATACATAGTTCCTAAGGCATTTTACTGATAACCAGAAGTCTGGTGGTTCAAGCTCACCAGCCACTCCTTAGAAGGAAGATTGAATGATCTACTTGTGTACCAATATTGCCTTGGAAACCCAAAGAGAGGTCGCCATGAGTCAGATCTGACTTTACGGCAGTGAGTTTGCTTTTTTTATACATACAAAATCACAGAGGTTCAACATGAAACTTCCAGAAATTAGGGAAGAATTCAACAAAATGAGAAGGTCCAAGATCAACATACAAAAATCAGTTGGATTCTTTTATACTAACAAAGTAAACTCTGAAAAGTAAATGAGGAAACCGATAACATTTACAATACCACCCAAAAGATGAAGTACTTAGGAATAAATCTAACCATAGACACAAAACACTTATGTAAAGAAAACTACTACTTTAAGAACTACTACTATAAAACCACTACTATAAGAAGCCAAAGATGTGGAAGAATATATCATGCTCATGGATAGGACACTGACAGTGTGAACATGTCAATACTATCCAAAGTGATACACAGATATAATTCAATCTCAATACAGATTCTATTATCATTCTTTAGAGAGATGGAAAACTTTTAGAGATGGAAAAATCAGCAATTTCATATGGAAAGGAAAGAGACTCTTTCCTTTAATAAGCAAAGCATTACTAAAAAAAGAGGAAAAGAAAAAAGTAGGTCTCACACTCCCCAATCCCCAAACCTACTATATAGCCACAGTAGTCAAAATAGTCTGGTATTGGTACAATGCTAGACATATAGACAAATGGTACAGATTTCAGAACACAGAAGTAAATCCAGCCACCTATGGGCACCTGTTCTTTGACAAAGGGCTGAAATCCTTTAATTGGGGAAGTGGCAGTTTCTTTAACAAATGGTGCTGACAAAACTAGATATCCATTTGCAGAAAAATGAAACAGGATCTGTATCTCTTACTATGGACTAACTAAGATGCATCATAGACCTAAATGTAAAACCTAAAATTATAGCAACCCTCAAAGAAAAAATAGGGTAAACTTAGGGGCACTGATGCATAATATAAGTACACTAGCGAATGTCACTATGGACATACAAAAAGTAGAAAACCAACTAGATGACTGGGATCTTCCAAACATTAAATATTTGTACACATCAAAAGATTGCACTAAAACAGTAAAAAGACAAAATACACACTGGGAAAAATTCTTTAACAATGACATATCAGTTGAAGGAATACTATCTAAAATTTATAGAAAACTTCAACACCTCAACAACAAAAAGACAGACAGCTCAATTTAAAAATGAGGACAGGTCAGGAACAGACACCGCACCAAAGAAGACATTCAGACATTTGTGATCAAACAACTGATCATGATTATTAGCCATTAGAGCGACACAAATTATAACAACAATGTGATACCATTAACAGAAAATTTAAAAGAACAACCAGGAAACAGAAATGCTGATGAAGTTGTGGAGACTGGAGCCCTCATACACAGCAGGTGGGACAGTGAAATGACACATGTACTGTGGAAACCGATATGTTGCTTCTGTAAAATATATTGGAGATAGAAATACCATATGATCCATCAATCCCACTACTAGGGATATAACCTAGAGAAATAAGATCTGCAACACAACTAGTTAAATGCACACTCATGTTCATAGAAGCATAATTTACAAAAGCAAAGATATGGAAATGACATAAGTGCCTATTAATGGATGAATGGATAAACAAATTATGATATATACCCACAACAGAATACTACGTAATGTTAAAGAATAACAAAAGATATGTAGAACACCTCATAATATGGAGGAACCTAGAGGACATTATGCTGAATGAAATTAGGCAATCACAAAAGGACAAATATTATATGAAACAACTAGTGGAAAAAATTTAAGAAAAGGTTTACAACAGAAAGAAACATTCGAGTGACGGGGGAATAGAAGTAAATCACTAAATAGAGCATAGACACATATTAACTTGGGTGAAGGGAAAGGCAGTATTCATTAAGAGGGAAAACAGCACGAAATAACCAAAGCAGTGGAAGACTCAGGGAGGAGTACTAGAGTTAAAGGCAACAAAGGTAAATAATATTAACATATACAATCCTGCGATCATAGTAATAACAATAGTCTACAAGTGGATACTTACACAGGCAAGCTGAAAAGACATAGAAAGGGAAAGGGACTACACTCACAAATATATACATGTTTGACAGAGCCTATTTTTTCATTCCAGTAATATATCAGACAGTGTTTCACTACTACATTTGGATATAGTGCTGTAAGATGAGTCCCTCAGGTCAGAAAGCACTTAAAATACAACAGGGGAAGAGCTGTCTCCTCAAAGTAGAGTCAACCTAAATATTGTGGATAGAGTACATCTTTTGGGATCTCCATTTGCTGATGTTTCATGACTCAAAATGGGAAGAAAAAGCTGAAAATATCTATTAATTATCAGAACATGTATGAAGTATTAATCTAGGGAAATAGGAAGTTGTAGAAAATAAAATGGAATTCATAAAGATCAATATCCTAGGCATTGTTGTTGTTGCGAGGTGCTGTTGAGTTGCTTCCGACTCGTAGCGACCCCATGCACAGCAGAACAAAACACCACCTGATCCCGCGCTAGCTCCATGATCCTTACAATACTTGAGCCCATTGTCACAGCCACCATGTCAATCCAACTTATTGAAGGTATTCTCCTCTTTTGTCAACCCTCCACCTTACCAAGCATGACATCCTTTTCAAAGGAATGGTCCCCTCTGACAACATGACCAAAGTAGGTGAGACAAAGTCTGGCCATCCTCCCTTCCAAGGAGCATCTCGGCTGCACTTCCTCCAGGACAGATCTGTTAGTTCTTTTGGCAGTCCATGGTACCTTCAGCATTCTTTGCCAGCACCACAACTGGAAAGCATCAACTCTTCTTTGGTCTTCCTTATTCATTGTCCAGCTCTCACATGCACACGAGGTGATTGGAAATATCATGGCCTCTGTCAGGTGCACCTTAGTCCTCAAGGAGACATCCTTGCTCCTCAGCACTTGAAAGAGTTCCTTCACAGCCGACCTGCCCAGTGCTATGTGTCTTCTAATATCTTGACTGCTGCTTCCATTGGCCTCAACAGTAGAACCAAGCAAAGTGAATTCTTTGACAAACTCAATTTTTTCTCCATTTATTGTGATGCTTCTATTGGTCCCGTTGTGAGGATTCTTGTTTTCTTTATATTGAGATGTAATCCATACTGCAGACTGTGTTCCTCAATCTCATCAGTAAGTGCCTCAAGTCACAATCACTTTCAGCAAGCAAAGTTGTATCATCAGCATATCTCAGGTTGTTAATGATTCTTCCTCCAATCCTGATGCCATGTTTTTCTTCATATAGTCCAGCTTCTTGGATTACTTACTCAGCATATAGATTGAATAAGTATGGGGAAAGGATGCATCCCTGACACACTCCCATCCTTATTTTAACCCATGCAGTGACTCCTTGTTCCGTCTGAACAACAGTCTCCTGGTCAAGGTACAGGTTCCTCATGAATACAATCAAGTGTTCAGGAATTCCCATTCTTCTCAATGTTATCCATAATTTGTTATGATCCACACAATCAAATGCCTTTGCATAGTCAATAAA
>NW_006921866.1:1340171-1341409 GCF_000298275.1 Orycteropus afer afer | reverse complement strand
GCAGAAGTTGATAAAAATCTTCAATTTCCTCATCTTTGGCTTTGGTGGTTGGTGTATAAATTTGAATAATAGTCGTATGGGTGTTCCTTGTAGGCGTATGAATATTGTCCTATCACTGGCAGCATTGTACTTCAGGACAGATCTTGAAACATCCTTTGTGATGATGAATACAACGCCATTCGTCTTTAAACTGTCTTTCTGGCATAGTAGATCATATGGTTGTCTGATTCAAAATGGCCTAAAACAGTCCATTTCAGCTCAATAATGCCTAGGATATCAATTTTTATGTGTCCCATTTCATTTTTGACAACTTCCAATTTTCCTAAATTCATACTTTGTACATTCCATGTTCTGATTATTACTGGATGTTTGCCACTGTTTCTCCTCAATTTGAGTGGTGCCATATCAGCAAATGGAGGTCTTGCAAGTTTTACCTTATCTATATGAGTAAGGCTGATTTTACTCTTATAATGCAACTTTTCCCCAGTTTTGCTTTGAGAGCTTTTTAAGGTAAGTGACTCATCTTCCTTCTCTATATTGGACAATGTTTCTGGACTATTCATAAAGTTGCACAGTAATGCACCAGACAGTGTTTCTCTGCTATTCATAAGATTTTCCCTGGCCTATTCTTTGAGAAGTGGATGACCTCATCCTTCTTCCTAGTCTGTCTCAGTCTGCAAGCCAGGGTGATACCTGTGCACCAGGTGCACCCCACTGGGTTTGAAACACCAGTGGCATAGTCTCAAGACCCACAGGAACACATCACCACAGTAGGAGAAACCGACAGACAAGTTTGTCTCCCTTAGATGTTGAAACCTCTCCCAACCACCCTTTCCTGGATCCCTGTGGCTAATTCCTTGGTCTATTGCAGTTCCCTTTGCCTTATCTGTCCTCTCCCTGTTTCCCGCCTCACTGCTTTTAGTGGGTGGCCTGGGTTCCCTCTCTTCACCTGGGTCCCTCTGACTGACACCTTGATCTGTTCGTATCCCCTTTGCCTTTTCTGTCCTTTCCCTGCATTCCTGCCCCACTACTTATGGGGCATGGCCTGAGTTCCCTCTCCTCACCTGGGTCCGTGTGGTTGACTCCTTGATCTGTTCCCATCCTAGGCATTAGTGAGCTGAAATGATCTGGTATTGGCCATTTTGAATCAGACAACCATATGATTTATTATGCTGGGAATGACAAATTGAAGAGGAATGGTGTGCCAACCATTGTCACAACAGATGTTTCAAGATCTA
>NW_006921866.1:1338539-1339568 GCF_000298275.1 Orycteropus afer afer | reverse complement strand
CATCCCTCCTGAATTTAGAGACCATCTAAAGATTAGATTTGATGCATTGAACACCAATGACTGAAAACCAGATGAATTATGGAACAACATCAAGAACATCATGCATGAAGAAAGCAAAAGGTCATTAAAAAGACAGGAAGGCAGAAAAGGAAAAAATGAATGTCAGAAGAGACTATGAAACTTGCTCTTAAACAGGTAGTAGCTAAAGAAAATGGAAGAAATGACAAGGTAAAAGAACCAAACAAAGATTCCAAAGAGCAGCTTGAGAAGACAAAGTCAATTATTGTAATGAAATGCGCAAAGATTCAGAGTTAGAAAACCAAAGGAGATGAACATGTTCAGCATTTCTCAAGCTGAAAGAACTGAAGAAAAAAAAAATCAAGCCTCCAGTTGCAATATTGAAAGAGTTCTGATGGATTGACACAGTGGCTACAATGATGGGCTCAGGTATAGCAGGGATCGTGGAGCTAGCACAAGACTGGGCAACGTTTCATTCTGCTGTACATAGAGTCACTATGAACTGGAGTCAACTCAATGTCACCTAACAACAACAACACCTGGTGGTGTAGTGCCTAAGGCATTTGTCTGCTAACCAGAAGATTATTGGTTCAAACACACCAGTCATTCTGCAGAAGAAAGACTGAGCAATCTATTTCCATAAAGATTTACTGCCTTGGAAACCCAAAGGAGGTTGCTATGAGCCAGAATCAACTCAATGGCAGTGAGTTTGGTTTTGTTTTTGGATGGGTAAAATATTGATTGATACAAGACAAATAAAAAGAAGATGAAGGATGTACAGAGCCATTATACCAGGAACAATTGGTCGATGTTCATCTATTTCAGGAGGTGGCTTATGATCAAGAACCAGTGGTACTGGGGTTCCGGCAAGATGGCGGACTAGGCAGAAGGATTGCACAGACCTTCTTCAACAAAGAATTAACACAGACACAGAAGATAATCTTGGATCCCTGAGCCTTGAAGGAAAGGATGCAGAATTGGACTAAACCCCAACTAGCAGAAGAATTTGTG
>NW_006921866.1:1322368-1323083 GCF_000298275.1 Orycteropus afer afer | reverse complement strand
ATAAATTTCTATAATTTTAAGATTAAAAATAATAGCTATTTTTTACTGCCAAAAAAAAAAAAAAAAGAACCAGTGGTATTGAAGGAAGAAGTTGAAACTGCACTGAAGAAATACGCAAAAAACAAAGCTTCAGGAATTGCAGAATACCCATTGAGATGGTTCAATGAATGGAAACTACACTGGAGGCATAGACATACTCATCTATGTAAAGAAATTTGGAAGGGAGCTACTTGGCCAACTGACTGGAAGATATCCATATTTGTACTCATTCCAAAGAAAGGTGATCAACAGAACATGGAAATTATTGAACAATATCATTAATGTTCCATTCAAGGAAAATTTTGGAGAAGATAACTCAAAAATGATTGTAGCAGTATATTGACAGGGAACTTCCATAAATGCAAGCTGGATTCAAATGAGGACACGGAATGAACATACCATTGATGATGTCAGATAGATCTTGACTGAAAGCAAAAAATACCAGAAAGATGTTCACTTGTGTTTTATTGACTGCAAAAGCATTTGATTGTATGGAATCAAATAACATATTACAGATAACACTGAGAAGAATAAGAGTTCCAGAACATTTAACTATGCCCAGAAGGAACCTGTACATAGACTGTTGGGTTTCCCTTCAGCAGGGCTCCCACAACCCAGGTCAGGGATAACGCCACCCAAAATCACTCACGAAAGACGTCTCTTGATGCAAAAGCAG
>NW_006921866.1:1321575-1322186 GCF_000298275.1 Orycteropus afer afer | reverse complement strand
GGCCTTAATAGTGGCCTCTTATTGCTATATTAAAATATTACATTTTAATTTTACCTTAATTTTGCATTTCTAATTTCGTATTTACAATTTTAATTGCACAAGACCAGGAGGCTGTAGTTCCATCCTATCAAAGGGATACTGCATGTTTTAAAATCAAGAAAGGAGTGCATCAAGTATCCTTTCACCATATTTATTCAATCTTTATGCTGAGTAAATAACCTGAGAAGCTGGACTGTATGAAGAAGAATGTGACATCAGAATCAGACCATGACTCATTAACAACCTGCTTGGGAAGTGAAGATGACTTGAAGCTCTTACTGTTGAAAACTGAAGACTACAGTCTGCTTCCACCTCAACATAAAAGAAATGAAAATCCTGGCAACTGGATCAATAAGCAGCATTACAATAAATGGAAAAAATATTGAGTTATCCAAGTTTTCATTTTACTGGGATCCACAATCGACGTTCATGGAAGCAACAGTCAAGAAATCAGACTAAGTATTTCGTGGGGCAAATCTGCTGCAAAACACCTCCTTTGGGAGCTCTGGTAGCATAGTGGCTAAGACACTTGCCTGCTAACCAAATGGCTGGCGGTTCAAACCCACCAGCCA
>NW_006921866.1:1311835-1321475 GCF_000298275.1 Orycteropus afer afer | reverse complement strand
AACCAAATGGCTGGCGGTTCAAACCCACCAGCCACTCCTCGGAAGGAAGGTTGGGCAATCCTACTTCTGTAGTGATACTGCCTCGGAAACCCAAGGAGGAGTTGCTATGAGTCAGGTTTGACTCGACAGCACATAACAACAACAACAACAAAGTGAAGAGCAAAGATATCTCTTTGAAGATTGAAATGTGGCTAATGCAAGCCATGGTGACTTCAATTGCCTCATATACATGTGAAAGCTGGGCAATGAATAAGGAAGACTGAAGAGTTGATGCTTTTGAGTTGTGGTATTGGTGAAAAATACTGAAAATACCATGGACTGCCAGAAGAACTAACAAATTTGTCCTGGAAGAAGTGCAGACAGAATGTCCCTTGAAAGTAAGAATGGACAGAATTTGTTTCACCAAATTTGGCCAATTTTTTCAGAGGGATCATTCCATGGAAAAGGATATGATGCTTGGTAAAGCAAAGGGTCAGCAAACTAGGGGAAGGTTCTCAGGAGATGGACTGACACAGTGGCTGCAAAAATAGTCTCTGGCATGGCAAGCATTGTGAGGGCACCACAGGACCAGGCGGTATTTCGTTCTGTTCTACGTGGGGTTGCTATGAGTTGGAGCCGACTCAAAGGCACTTAACAGCAACAATAATTTCTACACTTGTATTTATATGTGCTGCAAATATATCCATGAATACAGTAGATGTTTTAAGCAACCAAATACTATTCATTAAAAGTTTAGAAAATGTAACTTTGATAACTATTTTAGTTTGACATAGCCCATAAACCTTGAATTATCTTCCATTCTCATGGTATTTTTCAATCGAGTAGTCACATGTATAAAAATAATTATCACAGTTGCAAAGTAACATGCCCAAAAGCACAGTAGTTCCTGCAAGTCACTATTGTGTAATGGTTTCTGAAAGTTATAAAGCACATTAAGTGCTTTCTCCTCCTGGCTGTGGTGTGTTTACATATGTTAGCAAGGAAATGCAAAGCCAGCTACAAGGTATTTCTCCCTCCTCATGGCAAAAGCAATTAATATGCTAAAAAGTACATGACCTTCTAGGTCATTTTGCTTACACAATTTTTGCGTGGGAAACTATCTTTTTTAAAGATAAACAGGGCATTCTTTTGAAAATAATAAAAAAAAGCACCAAACCCTTTATATTCTAATTTAAACACTGGCACAAATTTGGAGGTTAGAAAAGCAAAACAATCCATAACATTCTGGAATAGACTACTGATTATAATTTTTTACTGAGATAATATAATTTTCCATATTAACTATTCATCTACACCTATCTTAGAAAATGTAATTGTGAGACACCATTTTTAAAACTGTTACATATTTAGGTTATGGTTTTACAGAGTATTTAAGTTAATGAGCATAGAAATAACATTCTTGCCTTTGAAAACATGCTGTTTGGAAAAGGAATAGATATCTTTATTGTTATACTCCTTATGGTTTCTAAGAAGAGATAAGGCCAGATTATCTATGTTGCTTTGGATTTATTATAAGGACAGATAGATTGTGAAGTAGCAGAAAGAACAGCTTGACAGTTTAACAATGATTCTGAATCTCAGGAACCCAAGCCCATACAGATGGCTTTATAAAGCCATATAGATGGCCTAATGGAAAACTGAAACTTTAGTTCAGTATGATTCAGGATTCAGTGGTTCTTCCTGTATATTTGCAATTTACGGTTCTCAGAGACACGATCTTATTAGGGAAAAGTACCACGTCATAGAGCATTTATTTCTTCATATTCAGTCTGACCAGAGTGACCTTGGTTTAGGTACTATTCACTAGTTCCAGGAAAGAAAGCTAGGGATATTGACTGATGTTACACACATGAGAGGAAAAATAATATTCAGGAAAAACTATATGGAATTGCTTTCCTGCAAGATGAATATTCTGTAAGATTGTAAACGCTGGCATACAAATGAACTTTTCTAAAAATTACTCAATTTTTTTTGTTGTTGTTCAAAATTAAAAAAAACAATCAAACCAAACTCACTGTCATCAAGTCAGATCCAACTCATACTGATACCTCCTTGGGTTTCTGAGGTGGTATCACTACAGAGGGCACTCTGGTAGCATAGTGCCTAAGGCACTTGACTGCTAACCAAAAGGCTGACAGTTCAAACCCACCAGCCTCTTCTCGGAAGGAAGATGGGGCAATCTACTTCCATAGTGATACTGCCTCGGAAACCCAAGGAGGGGTCGCTATGAGTTGGGACCGACTTGACAGCACATAACAACAACAACGTCACTACAGAAGTAGATTGCCCAACCTTCCTTCTGAGGAGTAGTTGGTGGGTTTGAACCACCAGCCCTCTGGTTAGCAGTCAAATGCCTTAGGCAATACACCACCAGAGCTCCCGAAAGATCTTCATCTCTTAAGGTAGAGGAATGACTTCGACAAGGGTGGGATTGAGCCCATGCATGCAGAGCACAATGGATTAGCAGTCCATCTACTTAACCACTCAGCAACCACAAATCAGAAAACTCTCATAGACTCAGAGTATTAGTTAGGGTAAGCTAAGTTATGCTGTGGTAGCAAATAAGGTCCTAAAATTTAATGGTTTAACGTAAGTCATTATTTCTTGCTCCTTTGATCTGAGACAGAGCTGTGTCCATTCCAGGACAGCTGAACTCCATATGTGACTCATTAAGCCAATATGATTCAATCTCGTGACATCATAACCTCTTCAGAAAGCTTTCAGAGAAGATAAGAGCTTCATAAAGGAGCTCTAGTAATACAACACCTAAGGCATCTGACTGTTAACCAGAAGGCTGGTGGTTCAAATCCACAAGCCACTCCATAGAAGCAAGACTGTGCAATCTAAAGATTTACCATTTCAGAAACCCAATGGGTGTTGCTATGAATCAGAATCAACTTGACAGCAATGGGTTTGGTTTTTTTGTTTGTTTGTTTGTTTGTTTTAAGAGCTTTAAAACCTCACAGCCTCTGTAAATACTTGGAGTTATTGTTGTTGTTAGGTGCTGTCAGGTCAGATACAATTAATAGTGACCCAGTGTACCCCAGAATGAAACACTGCCTGGTCTTGTGCCATCTTCAGAATCTTTGCTATTCTTAAGTTTATTGTAGCCACTGTGTCAACCCATCTCATTGAGTTATTGTTACTATTGTTAGATGTTGTTAAGTTGGTTCCTCCTCACAGTTACTCTATATATAACAGAACAAAATACTGCCCATTACCACAACATGGCCATTCTCACAATGATTGCTATCACTGAGCCCATCATTTCAGCCACTGTGTCAATCCATTTTGTTGAGGTCTTCCCATTTGTCGGTGACCTTCTATTTTGCTAAGCATGATATCGTTCTCCAGGGACTGGTCCCTTCTGATAACATCACCAAAATACAAGAGATGAAGGCTGACCAGTGTCACTTCTAAGGAGAATTCTGGCTGCACTTCTCCCAAGACAGATTTATTTCTTCTGGCAGTCAATGGTATTGTCAATATTTTTCACCAACACCATAATTCAAATACATCAGTTCTTCTTTGATCTTCCTGATTCATTTTCCAGCATCCACAAGCATATGAGAGGCTATTGAAAATACCATCATTGAGTCAATTGCACCTTAGTCTTCAAAGTGACATCATTGCTCTTAAACACTAAAGAGGTTTTTATTGCAGCAGAGTTCCCCAGCGCCATATATCATTAGATTTCTTGACTGCTGTTTCCATTAGTATCAATTGTGGATATGAGTAAAATAGAATTCTTAACAACTTCAATCTTTCTTCCATTCATAGTGACATTGCTTATTGGTACAGTTGGGAGGATTTTTGTTTTCTTTATGCTGAAAATTTTTGTTTTACATAGTGCCTAAGGCACTTGACTGCTGACCAGAGGGTTGGAGGTTCAAACCCACCAGCCTCTCCTTGGAAGGAAGGTTGGGCAATCTACTTCTGTAGTGATACTGCCTTGGAAACCCAAGGAGTGGTCGAGTCCGACTCCACAGCACATAACAACAACAACAACAATACGTTCAGTATAATCTACACTGAATGTTATAGTCTTTGATTTTCATCAGTAAGTGATTTAAGTCTTCTTCACTTTCAGCATGCAAGTTTATGTCGTCTGCATATCACAGGTTGTTAATGATTCTTCCTCCACTTTTGATGCTGCTTTCTTATTATAATATGGCCTCTTGGATTATTTGCTCAGCATTCAGATTGAATAAGTATGGTAAAATGATACCAACCCAGTTACACACCTTTCCTGATTTTAAACCATGCAGTATGGCCTTGTGTTCAAATTACTGCCTCTTTGGTCAATGTACAGGTTCCTCATGTGCACAATGAAGTGTTTTTGAATTCCCATTCTTCACAATGTTATCCATTATTTCCTATGATCCACAGAGTTGAATGTCTTTGCAGAGTCAATAAATGCAGAGAAACATCTCTCTGATAGTCTCTGCTTTAAGCCAAGATCCATCTGACATCAGCAATGATATAATTTGTTTCATACCCTCTTCTGAATCTTATTTGAATTCCAGAAATTCCTTGCCAATGTATGCTCTGAACCATTTTTTGATTATAGTCAGAAAAATACTTCATGTTATATTAATGATATTGTTCAATATTTTCCAAATTCTGTTGTATCACCTTTCTTTGGAATGGGCAAAAATATGAATCTTTTACAGTTAGTTAGCCAGGTAGATCTCTTACACATTTGGTGACATAAACAAGTGAACACTTCCAGTGGAAGCTGATTTGTTAAAACATCTCACTGACTATTCCATCAATTCTTGGAGCCTTGTTTTTCCCCAATTCCTTTAGTGCAGTCTTTCAATACCAGTGGTTTTTCATTATATGCTACCTTCTGAAAGGGTTAAAAATCGGCCAATACCTTTGGTACCATGACCCTATGTATTCCTACCATCTTCTTTTGATGCTTCCTGCATCGTTCAATAATTTGCTGATGTTTTTGTTATTTTTGCTGTTATTAGGTGCTATCAAGTCAATTCTGACTCAAAGTGACCCTATGTACAACAAAATGAAACACTGCCCTGACCTATGCCATCTATACAATCCTTGCTTGCTTGAGAATTTCATTGCAGTCACTGTGTCAATCCTTCTTGATTTTGGCCACACCTTGTCTGTCAGTGTGTTGTACTATCACAGTTTGTGTGTTGCTGGGAGGCTGGAGGCTATGCTATGCTATGTTTTGAATGCCAACAAGGTTATACATGGTGGACATATTTAAATGGAACTTTCAGATTAAGATAGACTAGGAAGAAGGACAGGGCCATCCACTTCTGAAAGAATTGGCTGCTGAAAACCTTATGAATAGCAGTGTAGCACTATAAAAAAGCAAAAACAAAAATCAAATTCACTGACATTGGGTCGATTCCAACTCAGTGATCCCATTGGGTTTCTGAGGCAGTAAATGCTTACGGAAGCAGATTGTCTGGTCTTTCTTCTGCAGAGTGGCTGGAGGGTTTGAACCACCAACCTTCTGGTTAGCAGTGAAATGCCTTAGGCACTAAGCCACCAGGACCACTCAGTGTAACACTATATATTACTGGGAAACTTTATGAAGAGCTTTGAAATATTTTGCCCTTAGAAAGCATCAATATTGTAACTCAGGGCTAGAATTTATTCTTCAGTTTTTCAACTTGAGAAATGCCAAGCTCATTCTTCCCTTTTCCTTTTCTAACTCCAGGACATTGCACATTTCACCATCATACTTTGCTTTGTCTTCTCGAGTTTCCCTTTCAAATCTTCTATTGAGCTCTTTTACATCATCATTTCTTTCATTTATTTTACCTATTCTCCATTCAAGAGCAATTTTCCAAGTCTTTTCTGATATATATTTTTATCTTTTCTTTCTTTCCTGTCTTTGTAATGTCCTTTTACTTTCTTTACATATGATGTCCCTTATATCATAACACAGTTTGTCTAGTCTTTGCTCACTGGTGTTTAGTGCATAAAAATGTATTCTTCAGAGAGCTCTAAATTCCAGTGGGATATACACAAGGTCATATTTTGGTTCTCATGGACGTGTTTTTGTTTTCTTCAATTTTGGCTTAAACTTCCATAAAAGCAATGGATAGTCTGTTCTACAATTGGCTCATGAACTTTTTCTGACTTGTGATACTGAATTTTTCCATTGTATGCTTCCATAGTACTTGATTTGATTCCTGTGTATTCTATCCTGTGAGGACATGTAAAGTCACCATTAATGTTGTTGAGAAAAAATATGTACAATAAATATGTTGTTGATTCTGCAAAATCTATCATGCGATTTCTAGCACCATTTTTATCATCAAGGCCATATTTTTCAACTATTGATGTTTCTTTGTTTCCAACTTTTGCATTCCACATGCCAGTAACTATCAATGTACCACATTGAGGATCTTCTTCTTTTTCAATGACGCTGTATAATACCAAACAAAATATCCTTCTCTAGGGACTGGTCTCCATTAGTAAAATAACCACAGTACAAGACACCAAGTCTTGACATTCTTGTTTCTATGGAGCATTCTTGGTTGTTCTTCTGGAAGTCCATCATATATTCAATATTCTTTGCCAACACTATAATTCAAATACATCAATTCTTCTGGAGCCTCCCTTATTTGTTGTCCAACTTTCTCATGCATATTAGATAATTGAAAACACAATGGCTTCAGTTAAATACACCTTAGTCTTCCAAATGATATCCTTGTTCTTTCACACTTTGCAGAGGTATTTTACTGTAGAATAGCCCAAAGCAATAGGTTATCTGAGTTCTTGACTGCTTCTTCCTTGGACATTGATTGTGGATCCAGGTAAATTGAAATCCTTGATAACTTTAATCTTTTCTCCATTTATCACGAGGTTTCTCATTGGCCCATTTATGGTGATTTCTGTTTTCTTCATGTTCAAGTATAATCTATACTGAAAGCTGTAGTTCTTGATCTTCATTATTAAGTGCTTGAAGTAAACAGTGCTGCAATGAACATGGGTGTGCACACATCTGCTCCTGTCTTGGCTCTCACTTTAGGCTACATACCTAGTAATGGGATTGCTGCATAAAATGGTATTTCTAATTCCAGCCTTTTAAAGAATCACCATACTATTTTCCACAGTGGTTGTATCATTTTACAGTCCCACCAGCAGTGGATGAGAGTCCTAAACTCTCCACATCCTCTACTTTCTGTCTTGTTGAACTTTGCCATGAGTGCTGAGGTGAGATGGTATCTCATTGTTATTTTTATTTGCATCTCTCTGGTGGTTGATGATCATGAACATTTCCTCATGTATTTGCTGTTTGCCTGAATATCCTCCTTGGTGAAATTTCCATTCATGTCTTCTGTCTACTTTTCAATTGGATTGTTAATCTTTTTATTCCTGAGGTGTTGGAGTTTTCCATAAATTTTAGAGATAAGCCCCTTGTCAGATACGTAATTATTGACAAGTATGAATTTGCTCCTGTCATTTTGTTATGTGCTTTTTTGTGTTGTTAATTTCTTTGGACCATATAATCCTCTGTGGTGAGCTTGTTTTGTTTATGAATTATGTTAACACTTCCTTTCTTTCTATTGTTTTAGTATTTATTAAATATTTGTACTGGTCCTCTTTTTTATTTTGATGCAAAGGTTTATCATTTTCCTTTGAGGTTACTCTGTGATTTATAATTTCTTCCCAAATTTAAAACAGTCTGTTCTATCTTGTAGTTTTCTTGACTTCCCTACCATTTAGAAGTTCTCTAACTACACAGTTTTTTCACTCTTTTTGGTTTGTAGTTGCCTTCATTTGTCAATTGATGTCCCTGGTTCCCTGTTTACAATCTTGTAGGTTTATTTACTTTGGATAATTCTGTAACTGGGTTGGTTTCTGGGTTACATCATCATGTGTGTTAATGGTCAGTTATTGTTTGTTGTTGTTGCTTTTCTGTCCAAAGGACTCATTTTAGCATCTCCTGTAAGGTTGGTCTGTTTTTTTACAAATTCCTTTAATTTCTCCTTATCTGAAAATGTCCTAATTTCACCATTATATTTGAGTGAAAATTTTGCCGGGCATTTAATTCTTGGTTGGAGATTTTTCTCTTTCATGGTTTTATATACATCATCCCATTGTCTTCTTGCCTCAAAGTAGCATCAGCCTTAGTGACATGAAAGGAGGAAAGCTTTTGGGACCTCTATTTGCTAATGTGGCATGGCTCAAAAACAGCTGCAAACATCTGTTAATAATTGGATCATAGAATGTATGAAGTATAAATCCAGGAAAACTGTAAATAATAAAAAGTGAAATGGAACACATAAAGATTGATATTCTAGGCACCAATGAGCTGAAATAAACTGATATTGGCCATTTTGAATCAGACAATCATAAGAGCTATTATGCCAGGAATTGAAGAGGAATGGAGTTCCATTCATCATCAGAAAGAATGTTTCAAGATCCATCCTGCAGTACAATGTTGTCAGTTATAGGACAATATCCATACACCAACCTGGAAGACCAGTTAATGCTATTATTATTCAAATTTATGTACTAACTACTAAAGCCAAAGATAAAGAAGTTCAAGACTTTTACCAACTTATGCAGTCTGAAATTGGCCAAACATGTAATCAAGATGTATTGATGATCATTGGTGATTGGAATGTGAAAGTTGAAAACATATGATAGTCATTGGTTGTTGGAAGATAGGGCTTTGGTAATAGAAATGATGCCACAGATCGTATGATAAAATTTTGCAAGAATAACAACTTATTGATTGAATGTACTTGTATTCAATGGCATAAATGACAGCTATACACATGGACCTTGATGAATGGAATACACAGGAATCAGATTGACTGCCTCTGTGGAATTAGACAATGGAGATACTCAGTATCTTCAACCAAAACAAGGCCAGGAACTGAATGTGGAACTTGCCCACATGCAAGTTCAAGTTGAAGCTGAAAAAAATTAAAATAAGTCCATGAAAGCCAAAATATCACCTTGATTATATCCCACCTGAAATTAGAGAACTCTGGTGATATAGAGCCTAAGGCATTTGACTGCTACCAGAAGGTTGGCAGTTCAAAGCCAGCAGCCCCTCTGTGGAAGGAAGACTGGACAATCTACTTCTGTAAAGATTTACCACATCAGAAACTCAATGGGGGTCACTACGAGTCAAAACCGACTTGATAGCAGTGAGTTTGGTTTGGGTTTTGAAATTAGTGCCCATCTGATTACTAAATTTGTCACATTGAACACCAAGGATAAAAACCAGATAAGTTGCTTTATAACATCAAGAAGAATTTCATACATGGGAGATGGCAGAATAGGGAGAAAGACTACATAGACCATATTCAACAAAGAAAAGGGGAACCAATTAACACAGACACAGAAGATAACCCTGGACCCCTGAACCTTGAAGGGAAGGATATAGAAGTGGACTAATCCCCAATGAGCAGAAGAATTTGCATGAAAATATCAAAACAGGAGACATACGGGGCTGCGGTGTGGCAGCTATCCTGAGCAAGCCTGACTGCATGGCACAGACAGCTTGGAGAGTGCTGAGTGGTGGCAGGACCTAAGAATTAACCTAAAAATCAGCCCTCTTAGCCAGGGACTGCACAGAGCACTGCTCTGGAGGCTGGGGAACAAATTGTGAAGTACCAGCGAAGAGAAAGGTGGGCTG
>NW_006921866.1:1310459-1311735 GCF_000298275.1 Orycteropus afer afer | reverse complement strand
ACCTAAGAATTAACCTAAAAATCAGCCCTCTTAGCCAGGGACTGCACAGAGCACTGCTCTGGAGGCTGGGGAACAAATTGTGAAGTACCAGCAAAGAGAAAGGTGGGCTGAACTGTGGAATTTTGCCTGTCCAGAGGGAGCTGTTATTTTGAATGTTTACAAGTGGCTTGACCATTTTGGTTATTTAAAGAGACAGTGCTCTCCAAGATTCCAGGACCTTAAGAACAGGTTCTGCTTGCCAGTAACCCCAAGGACAGTCTGGGCCTGGATGACTGAAAAGGTGTGACTTTCTCCTTGTTACTCTTATATGTCACACCCCTTGGTGAACGGAGATGCGGCCATCCCCCACTCCCACCCACCTTCTGGCCCCGCAGGAACTCCATCCCAGTCTGTGCGCTCAGGCAGAGTCTGAGTGCCCTGCCCTACCCTTCTTCAATTTTTTTCTTTTTCTCTTTCTTTTTTCTGGTTTTTAGTTTGCTTGATTTTGTCTGTTTTAAAACTACTGTTGTTATTAATAAATGTGTCCTTTTTACTATTATTCTTTATTCTTCCTCTCCCAGGTCCTAATTTTCAGCTCTTTTTCTTTTACCTGTTCATGGTTGCAAATTTTTTTCTTTCTTTTTTTCTCATGGTTAACCCTGTTCCTTGTTTTTATTTTTGCATTTTCCCATTTTTCTTCATTATTCTCCTTTGATACCTTTTTTCTCTTACTGCCCTATACCCAGATATTGCAAGTTTTCTTGTTTTTTTCTTCTTTTTCCCATTTTTGATTACTGTTCCTATGTGATTACATGGTGCATTTTTTGTCCATGTGCTTTTAGTTTTTGATGGTTATTCATTTGTAAATTTTGTCTAATTGAGTGGGAGACAGCAAAAGTCTCTATAAGACACAACTACACCAACACCTCCTGCAACTTCACTTACTGACCAAGAGCCACCACCTTCTTCTCCATCAACGGATCCATGATAAAAAATCACCAAGAAGAGCCTGAATCACCCTTGGCTGCTCTTCATAAATGGTTAACACAGATCTTAATATAGCAACTCCATGATGTCTCAGAGACAACAGAGCATCACAGTCCACACAAAGAAGCAAGATAAAGAGGTAGAAAAAAGGCAACAAGACACAGACCCAGAACATATTCCTGAGGAAAAATAATCATTGGAACTCTCAGATAAAGAATTCGAAAGAATGATATTTAGATATCTTCAAAGGACTGATAGACAGACCAAAGAAAAAAGAGAGAAAACCCTAGAAGAATTTTGGAAGAAAATA
>NW_006921866.1:1282949-1306385 GCF_000298275.1 Orycteropus afer afer | reverse complement strand
ACATATCTGACAAGGGACTTATCTCTAGAATTTATAGAAAACTCCAACATCTCAATAACAAAAAGACAAATAATCCAATTAAAATATGTGCAGAAGACATGAATAGACACTTCACCAAGGAGAATATTCAAGTGGCCAACAAACATATAAAGAAATGCTCACGATCATTAGCTATTAGAGAGATGCAAATGAAAACAAGAGATACTATCTTGCTCCAGCACTAGTAGCAGTGTTCAACAAGACAGAAAATAACAAATGCTTGTGAGGATGTGGAGAGATTGGGCCTCTGATACAATGCTGGTGGGATTGTAAAATGGAACAACAATTGTGTAAAGCAGTATGGAGATTCCTTCAAAAGTTGGATTTAGAAATACCATTTCACCCAGTCATTCCTTTACTAGGTATATATCCTAAAGAATTGAGAGCCATGAGAAGAACAGACATATGCACTCCCATGTTCATCAAAGCTCTATTTACAATAGCCAAAAGATGGAAACAATCTAGATGTCCATCAGCTGAGGAATGGATAACCAAACTATGGTACATACACACAATGGAATACTACACAATGCTAAAGAATAATGTAGAATCTGCAAAACACCTCATAAGGTGGATGATCTTGGAGGACATCATGCTGAGTGAAATAAGCCAATCACAAAAGGACGAATATTGTATTAGTCCGTTACTGTAAAAGTCAAGGAAAGGTTTATCCATGGAAGGAAATTTTCTTTTTTGTTTAGCAGGGGTGGAAGGGGAGGGGAGGGAACACTGTTAGATAGAGATAAGTATTGATTTGGGTGAAGAGAAGGGCATTGTACCAAATGTGAGTGATCAATATGGTGGCATTGAGGAAGAGAAAGACATAGAGAGGTACATGGGAGGTACAGACAACAAAAATGAACCCTTTTTCACATACAGTACTGCATTGTCAGTGAAGGCAAACATGAGAATATGGGTGGATAGATGGGTGGACAAGTGGATGGACAAGCTGAATTAGTAGTTATGTCTATGAAGCAGGGAGTGTACCCAAGAACATGTATAAGGTTGGCAGACAACGGTCCTATAAGTTTATGTGTATGATCTGAATAGTAGGCTGTATAGTAGGTATGTAGTAGAGCTGACAAGAGGCAAGGTGGTAGTCAGTGCTTGGTCACAGACAGCTACCCAGAGGGACCAAGTAGGTGAACCTGTAGGCTTGGGACCATGGTCGCAGAGGACATCAAGCTCAATTGGCATAACATACCACACAAAACAATGTTCTACCTCCTACTTTGGCGAGTAGCAACCGGGATCTTAAAAGCTTGCAAACTGCCATCTAGATGCAATGATGGGTCTCTCCTCTTCCAGAGCAAAGGAGAATGAAGAAAACCAAAAATTCTTGGACACAATCATTCCTAGTGACTGGTACACCATCCCATCTTCAGCTTAGACAACTATGAGACCAGAAGAACTAGATGGTGCCCGGCTACCAATGTCAACCACTTGGAAGGATATCTATGTTGGAGATCCTAGATAGAGAGGGAGAACAATGTGGACAAAACTCAAAATCCTTTGAAGAAAGTAAAAGGGGGGGGGGTAGGTTTGCTGGTCCTACAGAGCCTGGTGGAACCACTGAGACTATAGCCCCTAGCTACCTTTTGGGTCTGAAATTGAAACCACACCTGTGGTTTTCAGCCATACAAAAGACCGGCATATGAGTTGAACATTTACCTCAAGTAGATACACTCCTTGGAGAGAACAATCATGGGAGAAAGAAGGGCTGCTTATGAACCAGGAGACAGCTTAGAGGGCAGCAGGGCATGGAGGGATGGGCACTGGGAAGAGGTAATTATTGGGAGGAAGTGGGAGGGAAGCTGTTGCATTGTGGTAAATTATGGTCAATGTCATGAGACAAAGTGTATATGTACTGCTGTATGAAAAGTGAATTTACTCTGTAAATCTTCACCCAAATCACACACACACACATAGAGAGAGAGAATTTCATATATGAAGAAAGCAAAACATCATTAGAAAGACAGGAAATGAAGAAAAGCCCAAAATGTATATCAGAATAGACTCTGAAATTTTCACTTGAACAGAGAGTAGCTAAAGCAAATTGAAGAAATCACAAAATGAAAGAACTAAATAGAAGATTTCAAAGAGCAATTTGAGAAGAAAGTCAATTATTATAATGAAATGTGCAAAAATCTGGAGGAGAGCACACTCAGCATTTCTCAAGCTGAAAAAACTGAAGAAAAAATTCAAGCCTTGAGTTGCAATATTGAAAGATTCTATAGACAAAATATTGAGCAATGTAAAACAAAATAAAACAAAACTCACTGCTGTTGATTTGGATCTAACTCATAGTGAGCCTACCTTGGGTTTCCAAGGCAGTATCACTACAGAAGTAGATTGCCTAACCTTCCTTCTGAGGAGTGGCTGGTGGGTTTGAACCTCCAGCCTGGTTAGCAGTCAAATGCTTTAGGCACTATGCCACCAGTGCTCCTCTTGAATGATGTAGGAAGCATCAAAAGAAGACGAAAGGAATACACAGTCACTGTGTCAAAAGAATCGGTCAATGTTCACTTATTTCAGGAAGTGGCATATTATCAAGAACCAGTGGAACTGAAGGAACAAGTTGAAGTTGCACTGAAGGGATTGGCAAAAAACAAGGCTCCAGGAATTGATGGAATACTCGTTGAGATGTTTCAAAAAACAAATGCCACACTGGATGCCCTTCCTCCTGCCTCCTTACTATGCTCAGTAATTAGGAAGACAGCTACCTGGACAACTGACTGGAAGAGTTCCATAATTGTACCCATTCCAAAGAAAGGTGAACCAACAGAATCTGGGAATTATTTAACAATATCATTAATATTAGATACAAGTAAAATTTTGTTGAAGATAATCCAGAAACAGTTCCAGCAGTATAATGATAGGGCACTTCCAGAAATGCAAGCTGGATTAACAAGAGGACTTGGAACAAGAGATATAATTGCTTCAGCTTGGCTGAAAGCAAAGGGTACAGAAATATGTTTACATTTGTTTTGTTGTCTATGCAAAGGAATTTGACTGTGTGGATCATAAGAAATTATACATAACATTGCAAAGAATGGGTATTCCAGGACACTTAATTGTTCTCATGAGTAACTTATACATAGTGCAGAAGGCTGTCATTTGAACAGAACAAAGGGATACTCCATGGTTTAAAATCAGGAAGGTTATGTGTCAGCCTTGTATCCTTTCACCATACTTATTCAATCAATATGTTGAGCAAATAATCCAAGAAGTTGAACTTTATGTAGATCAATGCAGCATCAGGATTAGAGGAAGACTCATTAACAGTTTGTGATATGCAGATGACACAACCTTCCTTGCTGAAAGTGAAGATGACTTGAAGCACTTACTGATGAAGATCAAAGACTACAGTCTGCACTACAGATTATAGCTCAACACAAAGAAAACAAAAATCCTCACAACTGGACCAATAAGCAGCATCACAATAAATGGAGTAAAGATTGATATTGTCAAAGATTTCATTTTATTTGGATCCACAATCAACACCCATGGAAGCAGAAGTCACAAAATCAGACATTTCACTGGGCAAATGTGCTGCAAAATAACTCTTTTAAGTGTTGAAGAGCAAAGATCTCACTTTGGGGACTAATGTGTGCCTAACCCAAGCCATGGTATTTTCAGTTGTCTTGTATGCATGTAAAAGCTGAACAATTAATATGGAATACTGGAAAAGAGTTGATGCTTTTGAGTTCTGGTGTTGATGAATAATACTGAAATGCCATAGACTGCCAGAATAACTAACAAATCTGTCCTGGAAGAAATGCAGCTGGAATGCTCCTTGGAAACAAAAATGGCCATACTTTGTTTCACTTAATTTTGTCATGTTTCCAGAAAGGACCATTCCCTGGAGAAGGATATTATGCATGATAAAGTGGAAGGCCAACAAAAAGGGGGAAGACCCTCAACAAGATGAATTGACCCAGTGACTGCCGGTGATGGGCTCAAGCATAGCAAGGATTGTGAAGATGGCACAGGATCTGATGTTTTGTTCTGTTGTACATATATAGAGTCAATGTGAGTCAGATATGACTCAATGGCATCTAACAACAAAAATAACATAATATATCACCAAAAAAAAAAAAAAAAGACAAACTCACTGCCATGGAGTCAGATCCGACTCATAGCGACCCCTCCTGGGGTTTACAAGGTGTATCACTATGGAAGTATTTTTCCCAACCTTCCTTCCAAGGAGTGGCTGAGGGGTTTGGATCGTCAGCCTTCTGGTTAGCAGTCAAATGCCTTAGACACTATGCTACCAGAGCTCCTGCCAGATTATCGAAAATTACTGTGCTACTGTATGATCTAGGATAAGTGTAATTACCGAAATAATGGATCTCTTGTTATTTGCACACTATTTGTCACAAAGCAAGTACTTAAGAAACAATAACCACTAGTATTTTTTTTTTTCTTCAGATGGGAGATTATGATGTGTTAGTTATTCAGTTTTACAGATTCTTTCTATAGTATAATATGACTGTTAAGATCACTTGAAAACTATTTTCAAACTTTAGATATGTCTTTCTTTCCTCTATATTTTTTCATTTGGGTAATTTAATTTTAGCTTGCCTGAGTAAGATTTTGACAATGTTTTTAAACACTCCACCATTTTATCTATCTTAATATACAGGAATATATATATATATATATATATATATATATATACACACACATACATATATATATTTTTTTTTTCAAGAGGGCATAGATTAAGACTGCAAGTACCCATATATTCAGATTATATCTTGTTGATAGTGGTCTGTATACATTTACCAAATGCTACTTAAATATATTTACCATGGTACTTCCATACCTTTAGAGGACATATTCAAAACCAAACAAAGCAATGTGATTATTTTGTTCATATTTTATTATAGGAGTTACAATGATGACTAGGACCATCTGTGGTCTCAGTAGTTTACAATATTGACAGGTAGTAGAATATATAAGCATATAATGTTAACATATATAGATTAAGCTATAGGCATCATGGGAAAAAAATATAATAATAGCCAAGAAAGATGATCTGGGAGGGGAAGGTTTCAGATGATGTTAAAGAATGTGAAAGATTTCAGTAGGTAGGTGGAGATAGGAAGAAGAGCAAAATGGAAGAGAAAAAACATCAGAGTAAAGCAGGCCCTAGTCTGGAAGCAAAGATTGTGTGAATAGCACTTAGTAAAAAAATACCAAGTTCATGTAAAGATGTCTTAAGTATATAATTACTGATAGTTCTCAACCTGCTAAATGATGTGGATATGCACAAGGCATGTTTTTTTTTTTTTTTTTTTTTTCTCAAGTCATAGCCAGGTTTCACACAGGAAAAAGAAAAAAAAAAATTGTTCTTTAAGTAGTCTTTTTTTTCTTTAATTCAGCATCTGTTCCAGATAAAAATATGAAATTTATCTTTAGAAACTTGTTTGACCCTATGCTACAAACTTTCTTCAGAAATACTTTTTTTAATTAAGTTTCAGGCCATTCCAAAGCTGATACAAGATAGGAAACAGTGTTCCCCATTATAGATCGTAACAGCTGACATGTATGTTAGTCAGTGCAATAGCTTTCTATTTTCCATTCTAAGACATTTTTTTGAAGGAGCAGGGGAAAAATGAAGTACAGGATTTAAAAAAAAAAAATTGTGAAGGGTTTCTTGTAGAAGTTGAAAAGTGTTTAAATAAATTAATGGAAGGTTTGGGTTTTTATAAGAAAGTTTTCAAGAAGTTTGCTTTATTTGTACAGATAGATTAGATAAGAGAGAAAGATTGGGCCATCCACTTCTGAAAAAATTGACCAGTAAAATCCTTGTGAATAGCAGTGACACAGTGATAACATTACTGGAAAACTTTATGAGTGTCCCTGTAACATTGTCTGATATCATGCCAGAAGATGAGTCCTTCATGTTGCAAGGCGCTCAAAATACACAGTGGCTGCAACTATGGGGTCAAGTATAGAAAGGGTTGTGATGATGCTGCATGACTGGGCAGTGTTTCATTCTAAAGTACGTTGGGTCTCTATGTCAGACCAACTTGATGGCACCTAACAGCAACATCAGATAAGAATTCTAAATGGTTAGTGTATTCAACATATATATTTGAAAAAAAAAATGATAAGATTAAATAGAATATAAACAATTATTAGAAATTAGATTTGAATGATGTTCTCAATGTTTATTTGTGAAGAGTAAAGTCACTAGAGACATATTTTTTAGAACAGGAGAAAGAGACCACAGAAAGGATACTTCTCAAAATTATTATTCATTCAATTGTTAATACATTCTCCTTTGACATCAAGCCATTAAAAATCAGTTTTACATCTATTTAGTAATCACTTTTTAAAAAAGCTTTGGTTGATAATTTTTTTAATTAACTACTGATTCTGCACAACAGTATCCTACAGCAAACCAGGAAACAAGTATTTTAAAAATCAAGTAATCATAATTATTTTTTTTTAAAGTTTTGTTATATTTGTATCTGCCAAGACAGAGTGACTTAGAATAAATAATGCCCCTTATAATTCTTCTACATATGCTTATTGGTGGCACAGTGGTGAAAGTGCTCAGTCACCAAAATGTAGATGACTAGAACCCACAAGGTGCTCCATGGAAGAAAGACATGACAGTCTGCTTCCACAAAGATTTACAGCCTTGGAAATCCCATGGGGAAGTTCTACTTTGCCCTACGAACTCACTACAAGATAGAAAGGTGGTAGTGAGTATTTGAGTTGATAAGTAACCAGTTGAGTAAATGCTCAGATAAAAATATTATCACTAAAGGTGTCAGGCTTCGTTTTTGTGACACATTGATACATATTGATATTAAATGAACATAGGAGCTCTGGCAGCATAGTGGCTAAAGCACTTGACTGCTAACCAGAAGGCTGGCGGTTCAAACCCACCAGCCACTCCTCGGAAGGAAGGTTGGGCAATCCTACTTCTGTAGTGATACTGCCTCGGAAACCCAAGGAGGGGTCGCTATGAGTTGGGGCCGACTTGACGGCACATAACAACAATAACAACAAGCACATATAACAAGGGTAGTTTTCCCTTTTCTTTTTGTTGCAGTTGGTTATTTCCTGCTATTCGTTTCACAGAAGTGTATAATAAAGATATGTTTTTGGCTGTATTTCAGTGCAAAATTGGAACAAGTGATTGCTTCAGAGCTACTTAAAGTTCTCTTCCTTAGAAACATAACGTTTTTCCACATTGCAGCATTGTGCCTGAGAAATGAAATGGTTCTCAGAATTCCTGAAAATATGTAAGAATTTCTATTGGTTTACTTAGTATCAAACAACAATCTTAAAATTTTACTCAGTGTAAATGCAAACCTAAATATGGTGCTGATGGGAATAGACTAATATGTTGTCTTATTAGGTAATAGGTATAAAATTATTTATTTTTTGTAGTTGATTACATGTTAAACGTACAAAAGCCAGAACCTATTGCATCCCCCCAAAATATGTGTGAACTTGGCTAGGCCATGATTCCCAGTATTAAGTGCTTGTCTTCCATTTTGTGATCTCATGGAAATATGCTCCATTTTGTAATATGTTATAAATTCCAACTTCTATATGTTAACGAGGGAGATCTGGTAGCGTAGTGCCTAAGGCACTTGCCTGCTAACCAGAAGGCTGGAAGTTCAAACCCACCAGCCACTCCTCAGAAAAAAGATGGGGCAATCTACTTCCATAGTGATGTTGTTGTTGTTGTGTGCCGTCGAGTTGGCCCCGACTCATAGCGACCCCTCCTTGAGTTTCTGGGCAGTATCACTAGAGAAGTAGATTGCCCATCCTTCCTTCTGAGGAGAGGGTGGTGGATTTGAACTGCTAGCCATACTGCCTCCGAAACACAAGGAGGGGTCCCAATGAGTGGAGTCTGACTCAACGGCACATAACACAACAACAATATGTTAATGAAGCAGAATCAGTATGGGGTGCATCTTGAATCATACATAGCCTTATAGGGAGGTATGACTCAAATCACACGCCTACTCAAATCCCTCCAGTGCTGGAGTCATACCTTTTATAAGAGATGAAAGGAAAGAGAAGGAAGCAGAAAGAGGATGTTCACTACCACTAAGAAAGAACTGGGAGTGGAGGACATCCTTTGGACTCATGGCCCCTGTGCTGAAAATCTCATACATTCAGGGGAAGACTGATCCCAAGACACATGGACATCTCTAAGGAACACCAAGCTTACAACTTTTGAAGGGAGACAAATACATTTACCCAGTGTAGACAGAGAAAACCTTTCCCTAGAGCTAGCACACTGAATTCAAAAGTATCAGAAAATGAATTTCTTCTTGTTAAAGCCATCCACCTGTGGTATTTTTTTTATAGCATCATTAGATAAATAAGACACTGGGTAAGGCTGAAACCAGTCAGAGAAAGAAAATTCAAATATTTTCCACAAATAATGAGTGACATAGAAAAGTGGTAAGATTTCACTCTGTCAAAGGCAAAAATCTTGCAAGGCCCAGACATACAAGGCATTCTCATTAAGTTCTTACAGGCTTCACTGTAATAATAATAAAATCTTTATTTAACAAATTTAAGCTGTATTTAGTGTTTGAAATATATTTAAAATTTTTGACAACTTGACATCAATGCAAACATTTTCTTTCTGAAATCACCGTGTAATGAGAAAGAGTATATTGATTTCTATCCTTTTTCTCTTTGTTCTCTAACAAGAAAATCAGTGAGCTTCAAAGAAGAGAAAGTAGAGTTCCCAGAGTGGAATCTTAGAGAAAGAAGGAGGCCTGAAAAACAAATGGCTATTGCAGGGGGTTGCCATTGAAGATAAGAAGCATTTGGTGAATTCAAGATGTATAGCCCCAAGCCAAAATGAGAGAATGAGATAAGACATATAGTCTCAAAGTTCTTCTCCAAGTTCATTGCCCAGCCCCTATTTCTTCTTTTATTATGTTTGATTACATTTTTAACAATGGCAACTACCGAGTGTTGCTCTGTGTTACATATCTGATTTTTGATTCTTGTGCAACAGGCCATATTAAGTTGAATTGAAATATTTTCTTTATTTTCATAACCAGGTCTTTTTCCAGAAACATTATTCTTTTTCACTGAGCTGTGAGTCAATCTTTACTCCAGTGCCAAATTGTTTAAATTACTATAGATTTATAATGTATTTACTTTTTGGTGACCTAGACTATATTGTATACTCTCACCACTTTGTCTTCTCTTTCAAAGATGGAGTAATCTACTTCATTCACCTGTTCCCCACTCCAATCTTGGCACATGAGATATGACAAAGCTTATATATTCACTTTATGCCATTGTGATATGCTTCCCCACACTGACAACATTGCTCCCATCAGTGTCCGAGGAAGTCACAACTCTGACCACCTGCATATTTTTTCTTTCATTATTTCTTCCACCTGATCCATTCCAATTAGTGAAAGGCATTCATTGAGAGCACTAGAAGTTCAGAAAGTAGTAAAGGATGGCTAGACAAAAAGAGTAGAGTTCCAAATTATTTTTACTAGGTAAGAGGAAAATGAACTTGAGATAACTTCCACCACACTAAATTTTATACTTGAATGAAGGTCAAATTCTTCATTATGGTCTTCTTGTCCAATAAATATCATAATGTAATGCTGGAGCAATTCTTAAATCTCCCTACATGCATACATAGTAACTTTTCTTATTAATTACATTTAAAAGTAGACAGTTGTGAAAACCATCTATCCAAATTTCCCTTTCTCCCAGAAATCATAAGCTCTATCAATGATGTTTTTCCCAAAATGGAAGATTTTCTTATGAAGCCACAAAAACCTTTTAATAGTTGGCATACTTTACGGCATTCCTCATAGGAAGAATTTATTTGGAAATGTGCTCATAGTCAGCCCAAGGCTTGTTGAGAGAATTACCATACATGTACCCACAGGCAATTTTTTTTCCTAATATATTTTTAAAAAAATATTTTCAAAAACTTAGGTATGAATCAGAATTAGCTAGGAAGTATAATAAAATCTGGAAAAAACAGCTCTCTAGACATAGTGAATTAAAACCCCTGAGATAGATATGTACCTCACTCCCCAGTGGTTTACTTATCCAAATCTGGAAAGAACTCTTCTGTATACTTTGTTGTTATGCATGAACTGAACATCTTAGGTGAATAAATCAAAAATCTGACCAGTTAGCAAAACCATCTTGGAGCTTTTAAAATATGTGTATTCCCTGATTCCGTCCACGAGAATCTGATCATGTAGATCTAAACATAGGAGATCAGTATCCACAGTTTTCAAAAGCACCCTAAGTGATTTTTATCAGAGACATTTGAGAATGTCTGTTTTAGAATATAATAGAAGTATTTTCTGTACCATTCTAGAATTTTGAACAAAATCTGCAGTTGGCAATCATATAATTTATTATTATTATTATTATTATTATTATCATTATGTGAGAATAATTTTAAAAATGACAATTTAGATGCTTATACATGGGTAATAATCATAATTGTTATATAGGATCCTTAGTCTGAAGTTACTAGACTTGTGTTTGTTAAAATTATTCTGGATTTCTATGGAGATTTTTCAGTAATTTTTATGTACTACCAATATGTATAAGTGTACAAAGGAATATTTACAATTACTCACTTGCCCTTCTTAATTATCACATTATCCTGTCCATGTCTCATAAAATTTCTCAATTTTAATTTATTTGTGTATTGCCACTTCCCTCACTGTAATGCTAACTCCATGAAGTTAAGAAGTACTGATGTAGTTTTGTGGCATTTGTGGTTCACTGGTAGAATTCTCACCTTCCATGCATGAAATGCTGGTTCAGTTCCTAGCCAATGCACATCATGCTCAGTCACCATCCATCTGCCAGTAGAAGCATGTATGTTACTGTGATGCTAAGGAAGCTACAGTAAAACTTCCAGATTAAAACAAAGCAGGAAGAAATGCCTAACAACATACTTCTAAATCTCCGCCAATGCAAATCACATGCATAACAAATTTCCTCTTGAACTGATCATGGACATAGCATAGGACCTTGCAACATTTCATGATAGTTTTCATGGGGTCACCAAGTGTCACATGAATGTGATAGCTGCTAATAAGAACAATAATAGCATGCTATGTTCACCACGGCAGCTCTAGGGTTGAGAACAGTGAATAGTTCATTGTTGTTAGGTGCTGGTAAGTCTATTTAAACTCTTAGTGATCCTATGTATGACAGAATGAAACACTGCTTGGTCCTGCACCACCCTCACAACATTACTATGTTTGAGCCCATTGTTGCAGCCACTGTGTCAATCCATTTCATTGAGTGTTGTCCTCTTTATTTCTGACCTTCCATAACAAGCATGGGAGCTCTGGGAGCATAGTGCCTAAGGCACTTGACTGCTAACCAGAAGGCTGGTGGTTCAAACCCACCAGCCACTCCTCGGAAGGAAGATTGGGCAATCTACTTCTGTAGTGATACTGCCTTGGAAACCCAAGGAGGGGTCACTATGAGTCAGGTCCAACTTGACGGCACATAACAACAGCTACAGCATACCAAGCATTTCATCATATGATCAAAAACCAATGAAAAATGATCAAGAACCAATGGTGCTAAAGGAAGAAGTTGAAACTACACTGAAGGAATTGGTGAAAAACAAAGCTCTAGGAATTGACGGAAAACCCATTAAGATGATTCCAGAAATGAATGCAGTACTGAAGACAATTACTTGCCTATGCCAAGTAATTTGAAGAGAACTACCTGGCCAACTGACTGCAAGAGATCCATATTTGTACCCATTCCAAAGAAAGGTGATCCATCACAATGTGGAAATTATTGAACAATATATCATTAATATCATATGGAAGTAAAATTTTGCTGAATAAAATTAAAAACCAGTTGCAGCAACATATTGATAGGCAACTTCTAGAAATGCAAGCTGGATTCAAAAGAGGGTATGGAACCAGAGATATCACTATTGATGTCAGATGGATCTTGACTGAAAGTGAAAAATACTAGAAAAAGATTTACTTGTATTTTATTGACTATGCAAAGGCATTTGATTGGGTGGATCATAAAAAAAATTATGTATAACTTTGTGAAGAATAGGAATTCCAGAAAAGTTAATCATGCTCTGGAAGAAACTGTACATAGACCAGTTTCTATGGTCTAACAGGAGGCTGTTCTAACAGAACAAGGAGATATGATATGGTTTAAACTCTGAAAGGGTGTGTGTAAGGGTTATATCCTTTAACAATACTTATTAAATCTCTATGCTGAGCAAATAATCCAAAAAGCTGGACTATATGAAGAAGAACTCACCATCAGGATTGGAGGAAGACTCTTTTAAAACCTGTGCTATGCAGACTCTTCTGGTTACCTAGAGAGCTACTCTGACAGGAATATACCACAAATGGGATGCCCTCAACAAATAGGTGTTTATTCTCTCACAATTTGGAAGCTTTCAGTCCAAGTTCAAAGTGCCAGGCTGTAGGTGCTGTATGAAAGCCCCTCAACTTTGGGTTTCAGCTCTGCCTCTTGCTCCCAGCCCACTGAAGCTAGAGACATCTTTCACGCAGACAGCTACTGGCTGCTGAGGCTAACAAGCCCAAGGTCAACAAATAAAATAGCACAATCCCGATATTATCAAATGACATGGCAGGCCATTAATTCAAGTCCATCATAAGTCCCAAGATCGGCAGAGCATGGCAGGATGCTGAACAATGATATGACTCCATGCAGGATCCAAGTGTGCCATAAGCTAGAGACCATTCCCAAAGATGTTTCTTATATACATGAAGCAGACCACATACCCAAAGGCAGCTACTCAGCTGTTCACAGTAGATTCCACCATGGAGGTGATTACCAATATCATCATGGGAGAATATTATTTCCAGCTGCCCAGCCACTCAACCAGGCCTAGCCAAGTTGACACAAAACTAAACCACCACACAGACACTACAACCTTGCTTGCTGAAAGTGAAGATGACTTGAAGCATTTACTGATGAAGATTAAAGACTACAGTCTGCAGTATGGATTACACCACAACTTAAATGAAAATCCTCAAACTGGACCAATAAGCAACACCACAATAAATAGAGAAAAGACTGAAGTTCTCAAATATTTCATTTTATTTGGATCAACAATCAACATCCATGGAAGCAACAGTCAAGAAATCAGACATCGTATTGTACTGGGCAAATTTGTTGCAAAAGACCTCTTTAAAATGCTTAAGAGCGAATATGTCACTTTGAATACTAAGGTGTACCTGACCAAGCCATGGTAATTTCAATTGCCTCATATGTCTGTGAAAGATGGACAATGAATAAAGAAAACCGAAGAAGAGTTGATGCCTTTGAATTGTGGTGTTGCAAAGAATACTATTAAAACCATGGACTTCCAGGAGAATAAAAAAAATCTGTCTTGGAGGAAGCACAGCCAGAACCAGAACGCTCCTTGGAAATGAGAATGGCCACATTTTGTTTCACCTACTTTGGTCGTGTTTTCAGAAGGGACCATTTCCTGGAGAAGGATATCATGCTTGGTGAATTGAAAGGTCAGCAAAAAAAGGGAAGGCCCTCAACAAGATGGATTGACACACTGGCTGCAATGATGGGTTCAAATACAGCAAGGATTATGAGGATAGCACATGACCAGACAGTGTTTCCTTCTGTTGTTCACAGTGTCACTATGAGTCAGAGCCAACTTGATGGTGCTTAACAACAACAACTACAACATTCTAAACATAAAGTCCTTCCCCAGGGACAGGTCCCTGCTGATAACATGTTCAAAGTGAGACAAAAGCTAATCATCCTTTTTAAGGAATGTCCTGATTGTACTTCTTTCAAGAGAAATTTGGTCATTTTTCTGTCAGTCCACCAAAACCAAAACTCCAAACTCCTTGCCGTTGAATCATAACGACCATAACTCATGCCTTGGGTTTCTGAGGCAGTATTTCTACAGAAGTAGATTGTCCCATCTTCCTTTTGAAGAGTGGCTGGTCAATCCACAGTACACTTAATATTCTTCAGCAGCAAAATAATACAAATACAAAAGTTGTTGTTTTGTTTTTCATATTAATTGACATCTTAATTCGGATTTCACATGCACATTAGGTGATTGAAACTACTATGGCCTGAGTCAGGCCCACAATTTCCTCAAAGTGATATTTGCTATTCAACACTTTAAAGAGATCTTTTGCAACAAATTTGTCCAATATAATACTTTGTTTGATTTCTTCACTGCAGTTTCCATATATGTTGACTATGGATCCAAGTCTTGATAACTTCAACCTTTTCTCCATTTATCATGATATTGTTTATTGATCTAGTTGTGAGGACCTTTGTTTTATGTTGTGGTATAACACATACTGACAGCTGTAGTCTTTGATCTTCATCGATAAATGCTCCAAATCTTTTTCACTTTTCAGCAAGCAAGTTTGTGTCATCTGCATGTTGCAGGTTGTTAGTGAATCCTCCACAAATCCTGATGCTGTATTTTTTTTCTTTTCTTTTTTTTTTTTTTTGTTTTTTAGCCTTGCATCCCTAGTAACCAACAAAGAAAATTTCCTTCCATGTATAAACCTTTCCTTGACTTTTTACAAAAGTGGACTAATACAATATTTGTCCCTCTGTGATTGACAATCTTTGTTCAGCTCTTTTGCTTTATCATTTGTCCATTGTTTGGGTGACAAAGAGTCATGGGCATTAAGTTCTGTTCAGAGTTTGAAGGGTACCTAAGGTTATAGTCTCAGGGTTTTCACCAGTCTTGATCAGATCAGTAAGTCTCTCCTTTTTTTATGATTTTGAGTATAGTTTCACATTTTCTCCAACTCTGTTTGCAACCTCTAACTGTGATCCCTTTCAGAGCTGTCAGCAGTGGTAGCCAGACACCATCTAGTTCTGGTCTCAGAGTTGTCGAGGCTCGGGTTCACACGTTCCATTTGTCCTTTTGACAATTTCTTTCCTTACAGTTTTGATTTTCTTCACTCTTCTTGGCTCTGGATGGGGAAAGTTGCTCCTTGGCTAGCTGCTCACAATCTTTTAAGACCTCCGTTGGTAGGATGTAGAACATTATCTTTAAGGACTATGTTTGCTAATTGACCTTAGTGTACCCGGAGGCTATGGTCTTTAGCATCTATACCCAACAACTCATTGCCTCAAGGTGTTTGATTATGACTAAGATGTTTTCCTAACATTGCCTTTATGTTGCACTATATTCATGAATATATTTGAAGCATATATGAATACATAGGTAAAGATAGTCTCTGTCGAACCAATATATTTGCATGGGTATAGTCCCACTGGCCTTCCCACCTCTGTTCAGATTCAGTCTCTATTAATGTATCCACTGGTAAATTATCATTATTAATATTTTTGCAGGGTTGTGTATGTAATATTATGCACTTTTGTTACTTTTAACTCTTATACTTCCCCCTGTGTCTTCTATTGCCTTGCTTATTTGTGCTGACTTCCTCCTTTTTGCATATGACCTTTCACTTCACCCAAGTTAATAGGAATGAAGTCAACTCTGTAGTTGATTTTCTCTCCTTTCCCTTCCCACCAATGGTAAACTTCAAAGAACAATTCATTCTGTAAAGTTTCTTACCTTTTTACAGTAATGGCCTCATACAATAAGTATCCTTTTGTGATTGACTACTTCTACTCAACATAATATCCTGTAGGTTCATCCATGTTATGAGATATTTCACAGATTCATAATTATTTATTAACATTGCTTATGTTCCACTGTATATACGTACCATGATTTGTTTAATCCCCCATCTGTTTATGGGCCCTTAGCTTGTTTCCATCTTTTTTCAATAGTGAATAATGCTGTGCTAAATATGGGTGTGTATCGCTCTTATTTCTGTAAGAAATATATGTAGTAGTGCAAATGTTGGTTCATGTGTATTTCTATTTCCAACTTCTTAAGGAAGCTCCTTACTGTTTTCCATGGTGGTTGTACCATATTACAATCCCACCAACAGTGTATGAGAGTTTGAGTCTCTCTATACCCTCACCAGTATTTGTCATTTTCTTCTTTTTTTAAAAAAAAAATGTGCTGCTAATGATGGAGTGAGAGGATAACCCATTGCTGTTTTGATTTGCATCTCTTTAATGGCTAATGATCACAAACATCTCCTCATGTGTTTGTTAGCCGCCTGGATGTCTTCTTTGGTCAAGTATCTGTTTATGTTCTCTGTCTATTTTTTAATTGGATTTCTTGTCTTTTTGTTGTTGTTGTTGTTGAGGTGTTGAATTCTCCATGAATTTTAGAGATTAATCCTTTGTCTCTCATATAGTTGCCTTTTTTTTAAAACCAGTCTATAAGTTCCTTTTTTTCTCCTTTGATGAATTTTTTTGACAAACATGAATGCTTCTTTTTTAAAGGGTCCCACAACCCTTGTTGTTGTGCATTTTTTAGTTTTGTTTTATACTCTATTTGTGCTACTTATTAGGACCTTAACTTTGCTCCTATTTTTTCTTTGATGATCATTACGGTTTGGAGTTTTACATTTAGGTCTTTGAACCATCTTGAGATAGTTTTTTTTTTTTTTGTGAGATATGGATCCTATTTCATTTTTCTGCAAATGGATATCCAGTTTTGCCAGTATCATTTGTTAAAGAGACTATTCCTTCACCATTTTAATATGTTTCAGCACATCGTCAAAGATCAGCTGACTGAAGGAAGACATATGTTTCAGCACATCGTCAAAGATCAGCTGACTGAAGGAAGACAGAGCAAATTATTTCTGTAGACATACCACCTCAGAAACCCAAGGAGTGGTTGCTGTGAGTTGGAATTGACTTGACAGCAGTGAGTTTGGTTTTCATAGGTGCATGGACTTACTTCTGGGTTCTCAATTGTATTCTATTGGTCTATGTGTCTGTCCTTGTACCAATACCAGGCTTTTTTGACTACTGTGGCTTTATTTTGACTACTATGGTTTTGTGATTGGGCAGTGTGAAGTCAGTTACTTTGTTTTTCTTCTTAATTGTGTTTTACTCATCTGGGATCTCTTTCATTTCCATATAAATTTGGTAATTTGTTTTTCCATCTATTTGAACAATGATGATAGAATATGGATCAGAACTATATCATATCTGTACATTGCCTTGGGTAGAACTTTCCATTTTTATAATGTTAATTCTTCTCATCTATGAGCATGGTATATTTTTCCATTGATGTTGGTCTCATGCTTTCTTGGTGTTGTTGTTGTTGTTGTTTGCCATCGAGTCGGCCCCGATTCATAGCGACCCCTCCTTGGGTTTCTGAGGCAGTATCACTACGGAAGTAGGATTGCCCAACCTTCCTTCCGAGGAGTGGCTGGTGGATTTGAACCGCCAGCCTTCTGGTTAGCAGACAAGTGCCTTAGGCACTATGCTACCAGAGCTCCTTTCTTGGTGTAGTGTCTTGTAGTTTTCTCTATATAAGTCTTTTGTGTCTCTGGCTATATTTATTCCAATGTACATTATTTTTATGTAGCTTTTAAAAATGTTATTGTTTCCTGATTTGCTTTTCAGAATTCTCTGTTAGTGTAGAGGAATCCTACTTGTGTTTTTTTTTTTTTTTTTTTTTTTTTTAATGTTAATTTTGCACCCTGCCACTTTGGTGAAGTTTCTGTTAGTTTCAGTAGTTTTCTTCTTGAGTCTGTAGGATTTTCTGTGTATGGGTCCATATCATATGCAACTAGAGATAGTTTTACTTCTTTACAAATGTGAAATCCTTCTATTTCCCTTTCTTGCTTTATTGCTCTGATCAGGACTTCCAGTTCATTATTGAATTATTGTTGTTAGGTGCCATCTAGTCATCTCCGACTCATAGTGACCCTATGCATAGCAGATGAAACACCACCTGGTCCTGTGCCAGCTCCATGATCCTTGCTATACTTGAGCCCATCGTCACTGCCACCACGTCAATCCATCAGGTGGAGGGCCTTCCCCTCTTTCATTGACCCACTACCTTACCAAGCATGACATCCTTCTCCAGGGAATGGTCCCTTCTGACAACATAACCAAAGGAGGTGAGACGAAGTCTGGCCATTCTCGCCTCCAAGGAGCATTCTGGCTACACTTCCTCCAGGACGGATCTGTTAGTTCTTTTAGCATTCCATGGTATTTTCAATGTTCTTCATCAACACCACTACTCAAAAGCATCAATTCTTCTTCGTTATCCTTATTTATTGTTCAGCTCTCACATGCATATGAGGTGACTGAAAGTACCACAACTTGTGTCAGGAGCACCTTAGTCCTCAAGGAGACATCTTTGCTCTTTAGCACTTGAAAGAGGCCCTTTGCAGCCAGTTTGCCCAGTGCTATACATTGTCTGATGTCCTGCCTACTGCTTCCACTGGCATCAATTTTTGAACCAAGCAATGTGAAGTCTTCACAATTTCAATCTTGTCTCCATTTATCATCATGCTGCTTAAAGGTCCAGTTGTGAAAATTTTTGTTTTCTTTATATTGAGGTATAATCCATATTGTAGACTGTACTCTTCAATCTTCATCAGTAAGTGCTTCAAGCCTTCCTCACTTTCACCAAGCAAAGTTATCAGTGTATCACAGGTTGTTAATGATTCTTCCTCCAGTCCTGATGCTATGTTCTTCTTCATATAGTCCAGCTTCTAGGATTATTGGCTCAGCATATAGATTGAAAAAGTATGGTGAAAGGATACAACCCTGGCACACTCCCTTTTTGATTTTAAACCATGCACTGTCCCTTTGTTCTGTTCAAATGACAGCCTACTGGTCTATGTACAGGTTCCTCATGATTACAATGAAGTATTCTGGAATTCCCATTCTTCTCAATGTTATCCACAATTTTTATGATCCACACAATCAAATGCTTTTGCATAGTCGATAAAACACAAGTAAACATCTTTCTGGTATTCTTTGCTTTGAGCCAAGATCCATCTGACATCAGCAATGATATTCCTCTTTCCACGTCCTCTTCTGAATCCAGCTTGCACTTCTGGAAGTTCTCTATCAATATACCACTGCAACTGCTTTTGAATTATATTCAGAAGATTTTACTTCCATTCGATATTAAAGATATTGTTTGATAATTTCCATGTTGTGTGGGATCACCTTTCTTTGGAATGGGTACAAATATGGATCTCTTCCAGTCAGTTGCCTAGGTAACTGCTTTCTAAATCTCTTGGCATAGCCAAATAAGTGCCTCCAGCAAGACATCCATTTTTTGAAATATCTCAGTCGGTATTCCATCAATTCCTGGAAGCTCATTCTTCCCCAATTCTTTCAGTGCAGCTTCAACTTCTTCCTTCAATACCATTGGTTCTTGAACATATGCCACCTCCTGAAATGGATGAAGATCAACCAGTTCTTTTAGGTACAGTGACTCTGTGTATTCCTTCCATCTTCTTTTGATGCTTCCTGCATCATTCAATATTTTTCCCATAGAATCTTTCAATATTGCAACTTGAGTCTTAAAGATTTTTCTCAGTTCTTTCAGCTTGAGAAATGCTGATCATGTCCTTCCCTTTTGGTTTTCTAACTCCTGGTCTTTGCACATTTCACTCTAATAATTGGCTTTTTCTGCTTGAGCTGCTCTTTGAAATCTTCCATTCAGCTCTTTTCTCTTGTCATTTCTTCCATTTGCTTTATCTACTCTTTGCTCAAGGGTAAGTTTCAGAGTCTCTTCTGACATCCATTTTGGTCTTTTCTTTATTTCTCGGATTTTTAATGACCTGTTGCTCTCTTTATGGATGATGTTCTTGATGTCATTCCACAATTCTTCTGGTTTTTGGTCATTGGTGTTCAAAGCATGAAATCTATTCTTTAGATGATCTCCAAATTCAGTAGGCATATATTCAAGATCATATTTTGGCTCCTGTGGACTTGTTTTGATTGTCTTCGACTTCAAGTTGAACTTGCATATGAGCAGTTGATGGTCTGTTCCACAATCAGCTCCTGGCTTTGTTTTGGCTGAAGATATTGAGCTTTTCTTTCACCTCTTGCCACAGATGTAGTCAATCTGATTCCTGTGTACTCCATCTGCTGAAGTCCAGGTGTATAGCCACCACTGGCATTTTTGATAAAAGATATTTGCAATGACTAAGTCGTTGGTCTTGCAAAATTCTGTCATGCGATCTCCAGCATTATTTCTGTTACCAAGGCCAAACTTTCCAACTACTGGTGATTCTTCTTTGCTTCCAACTTTTGCATTCCAGTCACCAGTGATAATTAACCTATCTTGATTGCATGTTTGGTCAATTTCAGACTGCAGAAGTTGATAAAAATCTTCAATTTCCTCATCTTTGGCTTTGGTACTTCATGTATAAATTTGAATAATAGTTGTATTAACTGGTCTTTCCTGTAGGTGTATGGATATTATCCTATCACTAACAGCATTGCACTTCAGGACAGATTTTGAAACATTCTTTGTGATGATGAACGCCACACCATTCCTCTTCAAATTGTCATTCCCGCCATAGTAGGTAACATGATTGTCTGATTCAAAATGCCAAAACTGGTCCATTTCAGCTCACTAATGCCTAGGATATAAATCCTTATGTGTTCCATTTCATTTTTGAAACCTTCCAATTATCCTAGATTCATACTTCATACATTCCATGTTCCAATTATAAATGGATTTTAGCAGTTGTTTCTTCTCAATTTGAGTTGTGCCACATCAGCGCATGGAAGTCACGAAAGATTTACTTCATCCATATCATTAAGGTTGGTTCTACTCTGATGAGGTGGCTCTTTTCCAGTCCTATTTTGAGTGCCTTCTGACTCAAGGGGCTGGTCTTCCTGCACTGTGTAAGACAATGTTTCTAAGCTATTCATAAAAATTTCCAGTAATGTATCAGACTGTGTTTCTCTGCTATTTATAAGTTTATACCTGGCCAAGTTTTTGAGAAGTGGATGACCTCTTCCTTCTTCCTAGTCTGTCTCAATCTATATGTTGCATTGAAACCTATGCAACAAGTACAACCCTGCTGGCATTTGAAACACCAGTGGCACACCCTGACAATAACAGGCAAGCCCCACAGGATAACAAACTGACAGACAATTTTGTCTCCCTTAGCTAATGGAAATCTCTCCCCCCTCTCTTTACCTAACTCCTACTTGGATCCTGTGGCTTTTGTGGTCCCTGGCACTCTCTCCCTTCCTTTCCTGGCTTCAGGGCCTGGGGCCTGCCTCCCACCCCTTACCTGGATGCTTAACCCCTTACCTGTATCTTGAGAATTTTTTGGTCCCCAGTGCTCTCCATCTCCCTTTCCTGGCTCTGGGGGCTGGGGCCTACCTTCATCAAGCCTCTTTACCTGGGTCCTGAAGTTTTTGTGGTCCCTGGCATTCTCACATTATTGAATAAGAATGGTGATAAATGGCATCCCCCCAGTCTGGTTCCTGTTCACAATGAGTTTATTTTCAGTCACTCTCCATTGAGAGTATTGTTGACTGTTGGTTTTACGTATATGCCCTTAATTATGTTAAATAATTTTTCTTTATTCCTATTTTGCTGAGTGTTTTTATACAAAGAATGGGTGTTAGATTTTATCAAATGATCTTTATGCATCAACTGATGTGATTATGTTGTTCTTTTCCTTAGTTTTATTTATATTGTGGATTGCATTGATTTTTTCTAATGTTGAACCTTCTTTGCATACCTGATATGAATCCCACTTGGCCATCACATACTATTTTTTCATATATATTATGTTTTAGTCTATTGGTTAGTATTTTGTTGAAAAAATTTGCATCTATGTTCATGAGGAATACTGGTCTGTAATTTTCTTCTTTAATGATATCTTTGCCTGGTTTTTGCTTTCAGGGCTATGATTGATTCATAGAATGAATTCAGTAGTATTCCATCCTTCTCTATCCTAGAATAATTTGAGTAGAACTGCTGTCAGGTCTTCTCTGAATGTTTCAGAGAATTCACCAGAGAAACAGTCTAGGCCAGAACTTTTTTGTTGTATGGAATTTTTTTTTTTTTTTTTTAATGACCTTTTTAAAATTTCTTCCTTTGTGATAGGTCTGCTCAAATTTTCTACCTTGTATTTTGTTAATTTGGGTAGGTCATGTGTTTATAGAAATTCGTACATTTCTTCTACATTTTCAAATTTGTTGGACGACAGTACTTCATTACGGTTTGTTATTATCCTTTGCATTTCTTTCTTTTCTTTTCTTTTTTAAATTGTGCTTTGGATGCAAATTTACAAAGCAAATTTGTTTTACAGTCCAAAGTTCATGCACCTTTGATTTCACACCCTGATTACCATCCCCAATCATAAAAATCTCTCCTCCCCTCGTGTGACTACACCCTCATTGTGCCCGTCCTTCTTAACTATTCATTCCTGTCTGTCCAGCTTTTCCTCCATGTGAATACTACGCTTCTGGTGTCTCATGGCTGATTGGTCTAATGGGTGCATCTCCCTAGAGTAGGTGGGTGCATTGCCCTAGGGTAGGTGTTCTTCATGTAGGTCTTTCTACTGTTGGGCTGAGAGCCATTCCATGGAAGTGAGTCCATTTCTAGGCCTGAAAGGTAACCTGGGGTCATAGTGTCAGGGGTTCCACCAATGTCTATCCAACTTGTAATTCTGATCATTTTTGTGTTTTTGAATTTTGTTCCACATTTTTCTTCCCACTCTATCCAGGATCTCTAGTTTTGTTCCTTTTCTGAGTGGTTGGCCTTGGTATCAGAGCACCATCTAGTTCTGGTGGTCTCAGGGTCATTACGGCTGAGGTCCTTCTCCTTGGACAAATTATTTCCATATATCTTTGATTTTCTTCACTCTTCTTTGCTTCAGATGAGAAGACTAATAGTTGCATCTTAGATGGCTGCTCAGAAGCTTTTAAGACCCCAGTCGCTACTCATCAAAGTAGGTTTTAGAACAAGGTTTTTCTATACTATGTTGTGCCAATTGAGCATGATGTCCCCCAAGACTATGGTCCCAAGTCCCCAGGCCTGGTGATTCCCACTTTCAAGATGTTTGGTTGACTCTGAGAAGTTACTCAAACTCTATCTTCATGGCTTCTATAATGTATGTGGCTAATTTTGTAGCACAAGTGCATACATACAATTATTTCCAGCCAAATCTATATTTGGTCTATTCCTGTTCCCTTATCCCCACCTGACCTTCTCACCTGTCCATGCATTTATGGGGTTGATGTTGGTGGTAATAGAGTATTGTGCATTTAATAGTATTTGCCTCTTTTGTCTATATCTTATGGGAAGATTTCAGAGTCCTTCCTTTCCCCAGTGTCATCATGTTGGTTAGAGACTCTTTCCATACTATTCCTCCCCTCACCCAAAAGAACCCCCAAACTAGTCTGAAATTTTCCCTCACCTCCTCTTTCGTCCCAAGTAATCAACTATTTTGATCATCTAGTGCTGCTCTAACAGAAATATCACAAATGGGTAGCTTTAACAACTGAATTTTATTCTCTTATCTT
>NW_006921866.1:1280833-1282729 GCF_000298275.1 Orycteropus afer afer | reverse complement strand
AAATGGCAGGCTGCTAAATGAAAACTCAGCTACACGCAGGGTCCAAGAGTGTTAAAAGGTGCAGAGACCTCTCTCAAAACATCATCCAAAATACTGGAAGCAGACCACATCCTGAAGGCAGCTACTCAGCTTCTCTAGTAGATTCCACCGAAGAGTTGATTACAAATCTCATCATGGGAAATAATTACCACTTGCTGCCCAGCCACTCAAAACCAAGCTTGGCCATGTTGACACATAACTTTAACTACCAAACTAAAAAAGTGAATTTCCTTCCCTGAGTAAACCTTTCCTTGACTTTTTACAATAATGGGCTCATACAATATTTGTCTTTCTGTGATTGACTTATTTCACTCAGCAGAATGTCCTCCAAAATCATCCATGTTGTAAGATGATTCGTGCATTCTTCATTATTCTTTAATGTTGCATAAAAGTCCATTGGATGAATGTACTATAGTTTGGTTATCTATTCATCTGTCGATGGACATTTAGGTTGTTTTCATTTCTTTGCTATAGTGAATTTTACTGTGAAGAACATGAATGTGCATATGTCTGTTCTTGTCCTGTCTTTCACCTCTTTAGGACATATTCCTATTAATGGAATTGCTGCATCAAATAGTATTTCTATTTTCAGTTTTTTAAGGAAATACAATACCAGTTTCCATGATGGTTGTACCTTTTTGCAGGCCATCAGCAGTGTGTGAGAGTTCCAATCTCTCCACAACCTTACCAACATTTATTTTCTGTCTTGTTGAACTTTACTATTATTGCTGGAGTGTGATGATATCTAGTTGTTCTGATTTTCATCTCTCTAATGGCTAATGATCATGAGCATTTCCTCATGTGTTTGTTGGCTGCCAGTATATCATCTTTACTGAAGTGTCTGTTCATGTCCCTTGCCCATTTTTGAATTGGATTGTTTGTCTTTTTGATCTTGAGGTACTGAAGTTTTCTATAAATTTTGGAGATGAGTCCCTTGTCAGATATGTCACAGCCAAAAATTTTCTCCCAGTCTGTAGGTTTCTTTACCCTATTGGAGAAGTCTTTCAATATGCATAAAAACTTAATTTTTAAAAGGTCCTAGTCATGTAGCTACTTTTCCACCACCTGTGCATTTTGGGTTGTGCTTCATAATTTATGCCATAGATTAAGACCCCTAGATTTGCCCCTATTTTATCTTTGATGATCTTTAAAATTTTGGGTTTTACATTTAAGCCTTTGATCCAATTTGAGTTTGTTTTTGCATATGGGAGGAGGTGTGGGTCTTGCTTCATTTTTCTGCAAGTGGATATACAATTTTGCCAGCACCATTTGTTAAAGAGACTATCTTTTCCCCATTTAATGTGATTTGGTCCTTTGTCAAAAATCAACCGTTCATAGATGGAACGGTATATTTCTGGGTTTTCAATTCTGTTCCATTGGTTTATCTGTCTATCATTGTGCCAATACCATGCTGTTTTAACTACTGTGGCTGTATAGTAGGTTTTGAGATCCAGGAGTGTGAGTTCTCCTACTTTGTTTTTCTTCTTCAGCAGTGCTTTGCTTATTTGAGGTTCTTTCCTTTCCATATGAAATTAATGACTGGTTTTCCCATGCCCTTAAAAAAATATATTTCTGGAATCAGGATCATGGTTGCATTGAATGTGTAGATTGCTTGGGGTAGTACTGATATTTTCATAATATTCTGTCTTCCTATCTATGAACAAAGGAGCTCTGGTGGCATAGTGGGTAAGGCATTTAGCTGCTAACCAGAAGGTCCACAGTTCAAACCCATCAGCTGGTCTGTGGAATGAAGATGGGGCTATCGACTTGTGTGGAGATTTATAGCTTCAGAACCCAATAGGAGTCACTATGGGTCAGATTCAACTTGATGGCAGTGAGTTTTTTTTTTTTTTTTTT
>NW_006921866.1:1274837-1279843 GCF_000298275.1 Orycteropus afer afer | reverse complement strand
TTTTTTTTTTTTTATGGGGAGTTATTATTATTGATTTTTATGACCTACTCAATTTCTTCTTTTTTATAGGTCTGTTCAAATATTCTGTCTCTGGCTGAGATGGTTTAGGTAGGTCTTGTTTTTCTAGAAATTTGTCCATCTCTTCTAGGTTCTTGAAAGTCTTGGAGTAGAGTTCTTCATAATATCCTGTCAATATCTTTTTCATTTCAGTTGGTTCTGTTGTGATGTCTCCCTTTTCATTTATTATTCATGTTATTTGCATTTTCTCTTTCTTTTCCTTTGTTAAATTTGCAGGTGGTTTGTCAATTTTGTTAATCTTTCTGAAGAACCAGCTTCTTGCTTTGTTGATTTTCTTTTTTTTAGTTTTTATTTTTCTGTTTTGTTTATTTCTTCTCTTATCTTTATTATTTCCTTACTTCTGGGTACTGTAGGTTTCTTTTGTTGGAAATTGTTGGAATTATTGAGTTAAAGTGTTTATTTTGATTCTTTGTTCTTTTTTGATGTGTGCCAATTTTTGCTATAAATTGACCTCTTAGTATCGCTTTTGCTGTGTCTCAAAATTGTACCTTCATTCTCATTTGTATCTATGATTTTCTTTTTTAATTTCACATATTATTGCTTCTATTACCTACTAGGTTTTGAGTAGTGTATTATTCTGTTTCCACATATTTGATATTTTTTCTTTGATCTTCCTATTATTGATTTCAATTTTTATAACATTGTGATCTGAGAAGATGCTTTGTAGTCTTTCAACTTTTTGAATCTATTGAGGTTTGATTTGTGTCCTAACATATGGTCTACTATGGAGAATGATCCATGTGCATTGGAGAAGAATTTGCTTTTGTTGGGTAGAATGCTCTGTATATGTCTATGATGTCAAGTTGGTTGATTGTGTTTTTGAGTACATCTATATCTTGGTTGAGTTTTTTTTTCCTAGTAGTTCTGTCCCTCCTTGAAAGTGATGTGTTAAAGTCTACTACTACTAGCATAGAGTTGTCTATTTTTCTTTTCAATTCTATTAATATTTGCTTTATGTATATTGGAGTTTTTCATTGAGTGCATAGATATTTATTATGGTAAAATTTCCTGGGTCAACTGACACTTATAGCATCATTTAGTATCCTTCTTTGTCCCTTACTATGTTTTTCACCTTGAAGTCTATTTGACCAGAAATTAATATTACCACTCTTGCTCTTTTGTGGTTACCATTTGTTGTTAGGTGCCTTCGAGTCATCCCCGACTCATAGTGACCCCATGTACAGCAGAACAAAACACTGCCCGGTCCTGAGGCAGCTTTGCAATCCCTGCTATACTTGATCCCATCATAGCAAACCATCTAATTGAGGGCCTTCTCCTCTTTAGTTGACCCTCCACCTTACCAAGCATGATATCCTTCTCTAGGGAATGGTTCCTTCTGGCAAGATGACCAAAGCAGGTGAGAGGAAGTCTGGTTATTCTCTCTTCCAAGAAGCATTCCGGCTACACTTCTTCCAGGACAGATTTGTTAGTTCTTTTAGCAGTCCATGGTACTTTCAGACTTTTTCTCCAGCACCACATCTCAAAAGTATCAATTCTTTTTTGGTCTGTTTTATTCATTGGCTCTCACACGCATATGAAGTTATTGAAAATATCATGGCTTTTGTCAGGAGCACTTTAGTCCTCAAGGAGACATCTTTGCTCCTCAGTACTTGAAAGAGGTCCTTTGCACCCAACTTGCTATATGTCCTCTTATGTCCTGCCTGCTGCCTCCATTGGTGTCGATTGTAGAACCAAGCAACGTGAAGTCTTTGACAACTTCAATATTTTCTCCATTCATCGTGATGCTGCTTACAGGTCCAGCTGTGAGAAATTTTTTCTTTATGTTGAGGTGTAATCCACACTGCACACTGTATTCTTCAATCTTCATCAGTAAATTCTTCAAGTCATCCCTACTTTCAGGAAGCAAAGTTGTGCCATCAGTGTACCACAGGTTGTTAATGAGCTTTCTCTAATCCTGATGCCATGTTCTTCTTCATATAGTCCAGCTTCTCAGATCATTTGCTCAGCATATAGAGTGAATAAGTATAGTGAAATGATACAACACTGACATGCTTCCTTCTTAGTTTTAAACCATTAGCTTGTCATTAGCTTGATATATTTTTCCCACCTTTTAATTTGTTTTTATCTTTTTGTTTAAGGTGGGTCTCTTGTAGGAAGCACAGTGATGGGTGTTCTTTCCTTATTCAGTCTGCCACTCTCTTTTTCTTGACTGGTGTATTTAGTCCTTCACATTGAGTGTAGTTAGTGAAACCAAACAAAAAACCAAACTCACTGCTGTCGCATCAGGTCTGACTCATAGTGACCCCTCCTTGGGTTTCCGAGGTGGTATCACTATGGAAGTAGATTGCCCAAGCTTCTTTCCGAGGAGTGACTGGTGGATTTGAACCACCAGGCTTCTGGTTAGCAGTCAAATCCCTTAGGCACTACACCACCAGAGCTCCTGTAATTAGTGGTAGGTATGAATTTATTGCTCTCCTTCTATTATGTTTTTTGTTGTGTTGGTGGTGAGTGCCTTGTTCCATATATGTTTCTGTCCCGAGTTCATTTTGTTATCAAGTCTTTTTTTCTCTTTTCTTCATTATTGTTGATTTTGTGTTAGTAAGCCCCCATATTTTTCTTCTTTCTGAGTTTGCTTAGGAGGATTGTTAATTTCCTTTGTTGTTATCCTGAAGTACATTCTTACCTCCCTACTTTTGGAACAATCTGTTCTGTAAAGACATTGCCCTGTCTTCCTCTCCATTTGGAAGTTTTATAATTAAAACTTTTATTCCCTCTATTTGCTTTGTTGCTGGTGTCATCTTCAGATTGACTTCCTTATTTCTCTGTGTACATTTTTGTGAGTTTATTTTGAGTATCCATTTCTGGTTTGGTTTCTAAATTGTTCTGTCAAGTGTCCTGATGTTAATTTACTCTTCTCTGTTGTGGGTTCTCTACAAGAAGAACTCCTTTTAGCATTTCTTAGAGGGCTGGTCTGGTTTTCACAAATCCCCTTAATTTCTGTTTGTCTGGGAATGTCTGGATTTCAACCTCAAAGAGGGTCAGTTTGGTTGGGTATATAATTGTTGGTTGGCAATAATTTTCCTTCAAGTTTTATATATGCCATACCATTGCCTTCTTGCCTGCATGGTTTCTGGTGAGAAATCAGGGCATAGTCTTACTGACTGTGTGTCGGGACCAGCTCGACAGTAGTGAGTTTGGTTTTGATTTGGTGAGCTGTCCCAAGATTGTTTCTTTGTCTTTTGTTTCAGAAAGTTTGATTACAATATGTCTTGGTGACTTTCTCTTGTGATCTATCCTGTATGAGGTTAATTGAGATTCTTGGATGGATATCTTTTCTTCCTTCATTATATGGGGGAAATTTTCTGTTAACAAGTCTTCGACAATTTTCTCACTTTTTTTTTTTTGCTTCCTCTGGTTCTGGTATTCCAATCAGACGTATGTTGTTTCTTTTTATGTCATGCTATATAACTCTTAGGTTATCTTCATTGCTCTTAAATTTTTGTTCTGATTTTTCTTCATACAGGCTGGCCTCAACAGATTTGTCTTCTGGCTGGGAAATGTGTTCTTCAGGGAGTTCTAGTCTACTTTTTTGTTGACTGTTTTCTCCCAACATCATAGTATTGTTGTAGTAATTTGTTAATGGTTTTGGTTTTTTTCACTCTGATTTTTTTTTACTTTTTAATATATCTATGTAACAGATCATCACTAGTTTGGCAGCATTGGGGCACTTACCACTTGTCTCTGCACAGCTTTGAAAGAAAGTGGATTTTTGGACACAAGTTTGTGATCACTAATTGTGCAAAGCAGCTGGGAGGGTGTTGGTCACTGTCATTAGTCCAACAGTGTTGGAGTGGGTGGTGGCCCTCACCCAGTCAGTGGGGCAGCTGGCATTGGCAGGTATAGTTGGGTAGGGTCACACTACCTTCCACAGTGGGGTGGAGATAGGCATTGCCAACTACAGAAGTGGAGGTGGGAACATAAAGAAAAAAAAAAGTGTGAAGAGGAAGAAAATGAAGGAAAAGAAAAAGAAAACAAAAAGGAGAAGGGAAAACTGTAAAGAAGGAAAAAAGAAAAAGAAAGAAAAAAAGCACAGTATTGTCAAAAGTGCCAGCCACCAAACATGGCTGTCCCACAGTGTGCACTTATGACCAGGCAGGGGTGGGGAGAGGGGCTACTAACTGCATGGGGAGCAGGGGAGGGGTTTCTGTTCATTGGGAAAATTGAAAGATGGAAGAAAGATAAATTTTTAAAAAGACACTGACAGTGTCTTGAACAACTGCTGGCTGAGAGGGTGGTTTTTTGATTTACATCTCTCTAATGGCTAAAGATCACAAACTTTTCTCCACATGCTTGTGGGCTGCCTAAATATCTTCTGCCCATATTTTAATTAAATTTTTCTTTTTAATATTGAAGTGTTGGCATTTTCTGTAAATTTTAGAGATAAGTCCTTTGTCAGATGTGTTCTGGCTGAATTATTTTTCCTGATATGTAGGTTCTCTTTTTAATCTTTTGGAGAAGTCTTTTGATACACAAAATATTTTTAGAAGGTTTCAATCATCTAGTTTCCCTTCTGCTCTTTATAGATTTGGATTATGATTGGTAGTCTATTTATGTCATAAATTAAGGCCTCTAAGTTTGCCCATTTTTTTTTTTATGAACTTTATAATTTTAAGTTTCACATTTAGCTTTTGATCAATGTGGAACTAGTTTTTGTATATAGTGTGAGGTATGGATCTTGTTTCATATTTTTTTCTGAAAATTATATCCACTTTTGTTTGCACCATTTGTTAAAAAGACTATATCTTTCTTATTTAATGAATTCCAGCTTTTTGTCAAAGATGAGCTGACTATAAGTGGATGGATCTATTTATTGGTTCTCAATTCAGTTCCACTGGCCTATGTATCTTTTGTTGTACTGATACCAGGGTGTTTTGACTACTGTGGCTGTAAAATATGTTTTGAAATCT
>NW_006921866.1:1234725-1260541 GCF_000298275.1 Orycteropus afer afer | reverse complement strand
CCGTAGGTCTCCTTTTTTTGGTATTTTCTCGCAAATTCTTCTGTTAGTTGGGGTTTAGTCCAATTCTGCATCCTTTCCTTCAAGGCTCATGGGTCCAAGATTATCTTCTGTGTCTGTGTTAATTGGTTTCCCTTTTCTTTGTTGAAGAGGGTTTATGCAATCCTTCTGCCTGGTCCGCCATCTTGCCCCACCTCCTCTTGTTACATTTTTTTTTGCTGTTGCTGATTTCTTTGTTCCATATAATTATCTGTGCTGAGCTTATTTATTTATGAATTTTGTTAATATTTCCTTCATTGCTATTGTTTAAGTATTTGCTAATTTTTTTCCCTTTTTTTTTTTTTATTATGATGCAAAAGTTTCCCTTTATCTTTGAGGTTTCCTTGTGGTTTATAATTTTCTCCCTAGGTTTAGAATAATATGTTCGATCTCACAATTGTCTTGACTTCTTCATCATTTAGAAGACCTATACTTACACTATTTATTCCCTCTTTTTGGTTTGTAGTTATCATCATTTACCAATTGGTGTTATTAGCTCAGTGTTTACTGTGTTGTAAGCTTATTCTACATTCTATACTTCTATAACTAGGTTGGTTTCTGGGTTATGTCATCATGGATGTTAATCATCAGCTGTTGTTTGCTGTTGCTGGTTCTCTGTCCAAAAGACTCCTTTTAAGATCTTTTGTAAGATTGGTCTGGTTTTAAAAATTCCTTTAATTTCTGCTTATCTGGAAATGTCCTAATTTTGCCATCATATTTGAGGGATAGTTTTTCTTGCTATATAATTCTTGTTTGGAAATGTTTGTCTTTGAGGGTTTTATATGCATCATCCCATTGCCTTCTCACCTGCATTGTTTCTGCTGAGAAATCAGAACTTAGTCTTATTGGTCGTGCTTTGTAGATAACTTTCTGATTTCCTCATGCTGCTTTTAGAGTTCTTTCTTTATCTGTGGTTTTGGTAAATTTGATTATGATATGTCTGGATGATTTTCTTTTTATGTACTCTATTTGAAGTTTGTTGAGCTTGAATGGGTATCTTCTTGTCTTTCATCATGTTAGGGAAATTATCTTCTAACATATCTTTGACAATTTTCTCTGTAGTTTTATTTGTCTCTTCCTGTTCTGGAATTCTGATTCCATGTAGATTATTCCTCTTGATGAATAATCAATGAATCTCTGACATTCTTCATTTTGTTTTGATCATTTTTTCTGATTGATCCCTTAAAAAATTGTGTCGAATTATTTGTCTTCAATCTCACTATTCAGTCTTCCATTGATTCAGTTCCACTCTTTGCCTGTTCAATATGTTATCTATTTCTGAAATATTAATATTACTTTTCTGGATTTCTATTTGTTCCTTTTGTATCATTTCTATTTTTTTTGTTTATTTTCCCAGTTTGTTCTTGTATTTTTTTCTAAATTGTTCTAGAGATTTTTTCTAATATTTTTTTCAGCATTTTCCTTGATCTTTTCAGGATTTTCCTTGATAATTTCTCAATATGTTGAGGGTACTCAAATATAATTCTTTTGAGTTCCTTATCAGGGAGTTCCAATGCTCTTCTTACTCAGGAATTGGTCTGTATCCTAGTCCCCTGTTTGTGCAACTTTACCTTGCTTCTTTGTGTGTACTGGGTTAGTCAGTTGTCCACAAGACATTGTGATGTTGTTGTATTCAACTTTAATTTGTGGTTGTACGTTGGTGTGATTCACCCAAGATAATTTTTTTCTTTATTTTCTTTGTATATATCTGTGTAAGCAGGATACTGGCTTCTCTATTTGCTAGTTGGTAGCACTTGAGCATACACAACCTGTCTCGTGGTGGGTGTGATAGAGAACGAGAGTGTGTGCACAGGTCTCTGTTAGCTATTCATGAAGAGCAATTGAGGATGAGTTGAGTTGGTATTGGCCTCAGTCTATTACTGGTCAGTTCGTGCAGAAGCAACTGGTGGCCCTCAGTCATTGGGTGGGGCTACAGGAGGTACAGGTTTGGTTGGGTTGAGTGGGGATGGTTACTGTCTCCCACCCTATTAGACAAAATCAATCAATCAATCAATCAATAATAAAAAAACCATAAAAAAGTAAAAAAAAAGAAGGCAAAAAACACAAATTCCATAAGTAAACAGGAACAATTACACACACACACACACACACACAGGAAGGACAATAAACTAGAAGAAAAATAATAAAAAAAAACATATAAAAAAATACAAAAGAAAGATAATGAGAAAAATAAAAGAAAACATAATATTTGGGGAGGGTGGAATGAAGGAAAAGCATGAAAGCAAAGGAATAGTGAAGAAAAAATGGGAAAACTGCAAAAGGGAATACAAAACGGGAGAAATGAAGAGAAGAAAAAAGAGGGAAAATAGAAGGGAACTAAGACAAAGAAAGAGGGGAAAAAAATGGAACAGAAAGTGAAAATAAATAAATAAATAGAAGAATAATTTTAAAACAAACAAAAACACAATTGTAGGGAGTAAGGCATGGTTCTGACACTCTGTCAGGGCATAGACCAGGATGGAATTCTTGGCTGCTCAAGAAGGTGAGTGTTGGCAGGGGATGGCCACACCTCTGTTCACCAAGAGGGTATGAATAACAAGTGGAATATCTCACTTTTCTAGTCATCAGCCTCCAGTGTGGTTGCCTGTGTTATCCTTGACAAGCCAAACTTATTCTTAGGTTGCTGCTCAGATCAGAACTCTGCTTGCATATATTCAAAATGGGCATACTGCTTGCAAATATTCAAGATGACAATACCCTCAAGACAGCTGATGGTCCACAGTTCTGTTTGCCTCTTTCTTCGCTGTTTTCTTTTCTAGTTGTCAGCCAGTAGTGCAGTCCTTGCCAGTATAGTCCTTGGCAAGCACAGATGATTCTTAGATTGCTGCTGGATTGGAATGCTACTTGTAATATTCAAAATACTGTGCGCTCAGGACAGTCAGCAGTCTGCAGGTCCACTTGTCTCATTATTCACTGTTTTCATTCAGGTTCTTCTAATTGGTATTCAGTCCACGTCTATACCCTTCCTTTCAAAGCTCAGGTTTCCACGATTGTCTTCTGTATCTGTTTCAATTGATTTCTCATTTCTTTGTTGGAGAGTCTGTGTAGTGTGTCTGCCTATTCCATCATCTTGCTGGGAGTGTCCCAGTCTTGTTTTGACTGATGATACTGAGTTTCTGCAATGTCTTTTTCCACAGTTGTAGTGAATTTGATTCTTGTATATTCCACCTAGTGAGATCCATATGTATAGTCACCAATTATGTTGTTGAAAAAGATATTTGCAATGAATAATCTCTGGGAGCTCTGGTGGTGTATTTGTATGTCTTATAACATTCTTACACATAATCTCCAGATTAATTTCTATCACCAAGCTTGTATTTTCCAATTATGGGTACTTCTTTGTTTCCAACATTCACATTCAATCACCAGTAATTATTAATTGATCTTGATTGCATATTTGTTCAATTTCAGACAGCTGAAGTTGCTAAAAATCTTCCATATCTTCATCTGTGGCATTATTTGTTGGCATGTAAATTTGAATATTAATCTTATAAAGTGCTCTTCCTTAAAGGTGTGTAGATATTCACCTACAACTGATAGCATTGAGGTTCAGGATAGATCTTGCAATTTTCTTTTTTATGACAAATGTGACACAATTTCTCTTCAATTTTTTATTCCTGGCATAGCAGACCATGGTTTTCTAATTAAAAGTGACCAATACCTATCCTTTACTAGCTCACTAGTACCTGGGATATATTTATGCATTCTGTTCTATTTTTGATGGTCTTCAATTTTTCTAGTTTCATAATTTGTACATTCCACATTCTCATTATTAATAGATGTTTTTAGCTGTTTTTTTTCTCATTTTGAGTTTGCCACATCAGCAAATGAGGATCCCAAAAGTTTTACTCTACCCATGTCATTAATAATTTACTAAAACTCACTGGCATGGAGTCAATTCTGAGTCATAGTGACCCCCATTAGGTTTCTGAGGCTGTAAATCTTTATGGAAGTAGATTACCCCATCTTCCTTTCATGGAGTAGGTGGTGGGTTTGAAACAAATGTCAACTCTGATTTAAAGAGGCAGCTTTCCTAGTCATATTTTGAGTGATTTCCAAATAGGTAGGCTTATCTTTTGGCACTATCTTGAAGCTCCACTCTCTACGATGAGTGACACTACCAGCGTTTGAAATACCAGTAGCATAGCTTTCAGCATCACAGCCACAAGAATGCTTCTACAATAAAACAAACTGACAGACAAGTGTTAGGACCAGTGCATAACAGGTATTTAAGATATATATTTTGAGTGAATAGATTAATATTATATGCATATATAATGTTTTTGTATGGATTGTATATGTAAACTCTGTATCTTTGTATGAAATGGACATATTAACTAATCACTGATACACATAAACCAAAACCCACTCCATGTTGAGTTGAATGCAACTTATAGTGAACCTCTGGGACAGAATCAAAATGCCTCATAGGGTTTCCAACACTGTAAATCTTTATGGAAACAGACTGCCTCATCTTTCTCCTGCAGAGCACCTGGTAGGTTCCTATTGTAGACCTTTTGGTTAGCAGCCAAATGTTTCAACCATTTCACCGCCAGAGCTCCTTAAACACACATAAGTATACACACGTATACTAATAATTATACATATAATTCATGTATAATTTCCTCTCTTCTAATATTTCATATGATTCATAAAATGTACTTTTATTAGTAAAGAGGAAATTATACATGATTTATTTCTTAATGAAAGTATTTTTATTAATTATATAATTTCCTTTTATTATCATCAATGGTATTCCTTGCTAGGACCCAAATAAAAATGGATTTTGGTTGTCATGAATATATATCTTTATCTCTTTCATTTGAAAGGAAACTGAAGGCCTTGATTTGGCTTTTCTATTAACATCTCTTTTCAAAATCACGCTGCTCATCAGGTGGAGTGATTCACTCTCACTGAATGTGAAGAGCAGCTGAATAATCCTGGAGTCACAGTGCCCCACAAGGAATGTGTCAACTGTTTTGTCTTCATTCACATGGTAGAAAGTGCAGTTAATGACACTGTTACATTGTCACAGTAAAAAACCTGAGAATTAAGAGTCTAAAAATATTTTATCACTTTGTAGGTAGTGAGGAATCATGAGTTTTAAAAATAACTAAAAAGTTGAGGCTTTTATAATTGCCTATTTAATCCCCAAGTAAGTCTGTTTTCAATTGAAGAGTGCATTTCAGAGGTGTTCAACAGAGCTGTTTCTCAGTGAGACTATACTACCAAGAATGCAACTAGGGAAGACAGGTGGTGTAGAAACAATTCATTCCCTTGTTCATTCAGGTATTCATTCATCCAATGGCATTCACTGTATTAACTTTCGTTTTCCAGGTATGTGCTAGGCATCTTCTAGAAGGTGAGGTGGCAGGAAAAATGATGGATTGCATACAATCTGATATGTGCTATGATGAATTCAGTACAAAGCGATATGTGCTGTGATAGTGGTAGGTGCATGTTGCATTAGGTACAGAGAGCAAGGGAATCTATAGCCTGGTCATATCAAGAATGGCAACCCATAGTTGCAGGTGCAGTCATTAGAATGAGTAGTGTTATGGACTGAATTTTATCCCTCCAAAATATGTGTCAACTTGGCTAGGCCATGATTCTTAGTATTATATAATTATCCTCTATTTTGTGATCTGATGTTATTATCCTATGTGCTGTAAATCCTAAACTCTATGATGTTATTGAGGCAGGGTTAGATGTTGTTGTGTTAATGAGTCAGGATACAATCTACAGCATTAGGTTGTATCTTGAATTAATTCCTTTAGAAATATATAAGAGATTAACTAAATCCGCAGAGATCAAAGGGACCTGATTAGCACCAAGAGGGAAGAGAGAGAAGAGAAACATATTCTTTTGACACAGAACCCTGTGCTGAGATCCAGGCGAAGATTTATGCCAAGACACATGGTGATCACCAAGCACCACCAGCCCCACAGATGCTAAAAAGAGACAAATATCTTCCCCCAGAGCCAACAGAGAGAGAAAACCCTGCACTTGAGATTGCACCCTGAATTTGGACTTGTGGAGTCCTAAGCTGTGAGAGAGTAAATTTCTGTTTCTAAAGACAGTATTCACTTATCATATTTCTATTATAAGAGCACTAGATAATTATGACAGTAGGAGATAACATTTATTCAATCTAAAAATATTTATTGAGTGTCTTCTATAGAATTAGACTAAAGTGTGGATATATACGCATATCCACATATGAGTTTTATCCTCATGGGACTTACAGCCTGTAAGAGAGATAAACATAAATAATCTCAAAGGAAAAATGAATGTGAAAAAGAAGGCAGTTTGATAGAAAAGAACATTACATATGGATCACAATTTTGATAAGTTGCTCAGAGAAAACCTCTTTGAGGAAGTGGCACTTAAGGTGAGGCCTTAAGCTGAGTAGATGTTAACTAAGTAAAAACTGGAAGAACATACCAGGAAGCCAGAGAAGGATGTCTTTATTTTGTTCAAAGAACTTTGTTCACCAAAACAGTGAAAAGAAAGAAAGAGCAGGACAGAGGGAGGGAAGGAAAGAAGGAGGCAAGGAAGGAAGGAATGAAGAACTGACATGTGCAAGGACTTGGAGATTAGAAGGATCATGATCCGTTCACAAAACTACTCTTTCTGTGGGCAACCAAATAAATAAATAAACAAACAAACAAACAAACAAACAAACAAACAAACCCACTGCCATCAAGTCAATTCTGACTCATAGAGACCTTTCAGGACAGAGTAGAACTACCCCACAGGTTTCCAAGGTTGTAAATATTTAGGGAAGAAGAATGTCTCATCGTTTTCCTGCAAAGCAGCTGGTGGGTTCAAACCACTGACCTTTTGGTTAGTAGCCAAATGCTTTTAACCACTGAACTACCAGAGCTCCTTCTGTGGGCTACAATGAAGTATAAATACAAAGGAAAAGAAACAAAGGCATATCAACATTTGTGTTATTTAGAGAAAAAAATAAAAGAGAGGAAAAGAGAAAATGATAGATACTTTTAGAGCACATTTAAGCTTTTGCCTCTCCAGCACTCATTCCTGTTTCACTCCCACCCTTCCATACAGCACAGGTGGTTTGGGGTGAGAACTGAACTCACAGTTGACTCTAAATCAGTCTACCTGATCATATATCTGTTTGGCTACAGTTGGTCCAGAGACTGGTTCATTACCCAATCAGGGACAACAGCTTCAATTTCAGAATTTTGCCCAAACTCTTGAGAAGATATCTCTTTTCCAATGGAATTGGTATTGAAAATTTAGAAGCCTGGCATGGAGACGCCTCAACAGAGAATAAATCCAAAAGGGAGAGATACAGAGCTTAAAGATTGAGATGAAACTATTAGGACATTATGATATTATTTGAACTCCTGAACATAGTCATACCCAGTGACACTGGATTTTCAGTTACATGATGCAATAAATTCTCCCTTTTGAATAAAGTGAACTTAGGTTGAGTTTCTGTCATTCTAAGGAAAGTATCCTGAATAATATAAAGTTTAAAGGGGAACACTTCTCTTGGCCTGAAGCTAAAATATAAAAAACCTCCGAAGTTTCTCATATTCATTTAAATAGCACACCAGAGTTAAACTTTGGTTTTCATTAATCAAGGTGAGAATTTTTCATTATATGGGCCTTTTTTATTATTATTATTATTTCTAATAGGAGATTACTACCATTTATAAGTTTTCTAGTTTTTTTTTTTTTTTTTTGTCTAGAATTGTATTGCTTTCAAAGTAAATGTAAATACTATATTGAAATGGGAGCTCTGGTAGCATAGAGCCTAAGGCACTTGACTGCTAACCAGAAGGCTGGTGGTTCGTACCCACTACCACTCTTCGGAAGGAAGAAGGGGCAATCTACTTCCGTAGTGATACTGCCTCGGAAACCCAAGGAGGGGTCACTAGGAGTCGGGTCCGACTCGACAGTATACAAGAACAACAACAACATATTGAAATATCATGTCTGTCCTCAAATCATTTTATTTTTTTAAATTCCTTACTGGGAAAAGTTTGCTCTCAACCCCTATGCTCTTTCACAATAGATGCTTCATATTTGACATGATTATTTTTGGCTATTCTCCAAACATTGTTCTGTCCTTCAACTGATATTCCAGAATGTTAAACAATTTTGGCATCTTTCTAAGTCACTGGAGATTTAGCTCTCTGAAATGATTTTCTAGAGCCTTCATAATCCCCCTTAAGTCTTCAAGGTTATTTAATCTGTCATTTCAAATAGTTTTATCAGCAACTTTTTGCATTTTATTGATCCAATAAACTAACTGGGGCAGAAACTGAGGTTCTAACAATCAAAATGAGAAGTGTTAGTGAGGCAAAGCCTGTACTTGGAGTTTATAGACATAAGATTTCTAGGCTAATTTAAATGAAATAGAAATACAATTTAAATGAAATAATAGCCTAGTAGTAAGTGAGGCATATATGCAGACCATTCAAACCAGAGATGCACCTACATAATCTATGGAGATGCATCCCTTGGAGCAATTGATCACAGGGCAACAGAGGAGCAATGTTCACACAGGAAATATAGCACACACAAGAGTGTACAACTATGATAGGCATGGGGGGTTTACTGGGCAGGGAGGGGAGGAGGGTGAGTTAGGGTTAGGGGTGGTAATTTGGGAGTAAAACCAAATGTGCATGAAATGTTGAATGAAACACAAACTGCTCTGTAAACTTGTACCTAAAGCACAATTTAAAAAAAAGAAAAAGAAACCTTATGAATGGCAGCAGAACATTTTTTGATATCATGCTAAAAGAGTAGCCCTCAGATTGGAAGTCCCTTAAAATACAACTGGGGAAGAACAACTTCTTGAAAATAGAGTCACCTTTAATGACATGGATGGAGTAAAGCTTTCCAGACCTTCATTTGCTGATGTGATATGACTCAAAATGAGAAGAAATAGTTGCAAACATTGGTTAATAGTTGGAACATGGAAGATATGAAGTACAAATCTTTGAAAATTTGTGGTTGTAAAATATGAAATAGATCATAAAGACTGATTTCCTAGTCTCTGGTAGCATAGTGGCTAAGACACTTGCCTGCTAACCAGACGGCTGGCGGTTCAAACCCACCAGCCACTCCTCGGAAGGAAGGTTGGGCAATCCTACTTCCGTAGTGATACTGCCTCGGAAACCCAAGGAGGGTCGCTATGAGTCGGGGCCGACTCGACGGCACATAACAACAACAACAACAAAAAGTGACCTGAAATGGACTGTACTGGCCATTTTGAATCAGATAATCATATGATCTACTATGCCAGGAATGACACATTGAATAGGAATGGTATGACATTTATCCTTCAAAAACATCATACAAAGGTCTATCATGAAGTACAATCCTGTCAGTGATAAGATAATATCTATACATCAACAAGGAACGCAGTTAATACTACTATTATTGAAATTTACACACCAACCACTAATGCAAAAGATGAAGAAATTGAAGATTTAAATAAAGAAATAATAAATAAATGAAACTGACCAATGTTTCTTTATCTTTATAATCTCCAATCCAGTGAGATCAATTAATCATCTCCTTTCCCTTAATTCTGCAGATACTTAATTCCACATATTTTAAGGACAATCCCAAGCTCCCATTTTATATGGATCTTTTTTTTAAAAAAATGTACAATAGAACCAGAAATTTTGAGGTAATGACAGTTAATTTGGTAGAAGGCATGAAGTACTGGTATGGTGAAATAAAAGAAACCTGCCACAAAGATGCTCTGTCAAGAAGATCCATGTTCTTATTTCTTAAGGGGTCATTTGGGCAAATGGCTAATTCATCAGACCAAAGCCAGGTTTTGGAAATTATAAGGAAACATGTTCAGTGATGAAGGAGACTATAGGAAAATAGAGACTGAAGATAGTATATTGTTTAATAGATTGGTCTTAATTAATAATCAAATACAACTTGAATCTTGAATCCAGAGCTCAGTAACTGTGTGATCCTGGGTGAGATATTTACGTTGTATTTGGACAAGTAACTTACAGTGAGCCTCAGCTTTCTCCTTTATAAAATTTAATTGATGATATCAACATTATCATACTGTCTGACTGATACAAAATAAGTACTCAAATAATATTAGTATTATAATAGTTCTGATTAATGTAAGTGTTAAATGATAGCAGACTGCAATTCAGGTTTCCTGGAATTAAGGGATTGTGAAAAACTTAGATCCTATTAATTAGGGAAGAACTCAAACAAAACCAAACTCACTACCATCAATTCAATTTTGACTCATAATGACCTCCATTGGGTTTCCAAATCTGTAAATCTTTATGGAAGCAGATCATCCCATCTTTCTTCCACAGAGTAGCTGGTGGGTTTGAAGCACTTATCTTTTGGTTAGCAGCCAAATGTCTTAACCACCACTTAGATAAATCTAATTGGACTGAGCTTGAATGCAGTTGCTTAATACTAGAGGAATTTTGTGGATTTAACAGGATAATTCTCTCAGCAGAGTAGGAACCACACAAGAAGCTAGGCCAAGATGGGTGAGTTATTAAGGGGATAGAAAGAGGTAATGTAACTCTTTGGGATAGTACTATCTCCTTAACCTCACTCTTCACACTCTAGAGCTCAGGTCTGCTTGAAAGAACAATTCCATTCCAATGATCCAAGGGATAATGGTGTGAAGTTGAGTTGGTACTGTTTTTTTTTTTTTTTTTTCTGATCAAGGCTGTCAAACTGTAAACTGTCCAGAAATTTTATATGAGGCCATCAGCAAATTGAGTTGTAGGAGAGACTAGGGCTTGGAAAGGCAGGGTAATAAAATTAAATAATATATGCAAAATTGTTTGCACAATTTAATCTATTATAAGTGTTTCTAGAAAAGTATTTGTAGTTGTTGTCCTTTCCCTCTTGAAACACTTGTTCCTTGCAACTTGCCTGATGTGGTGTAGTAAATCACCTGGTATGACATTTCTAGCCATAAGTCTTTGTAAACTCCATGGTGAAATTTGTCATGACTAACTGAGTAGCTCCTGATTGTTAAAATTATCCACCTTGGATATTTCTGTTGTGTGTAGCACCAAGTTATTTTCTGGGAAGTTCACTCTCTCTCAGTTGTATAGAATTCTGATGTTGGGATTGGTTAATTTGGCCACTCTGCCAGGCTCAAAAAGGAGCCCTTCTAGAGGTAGAAGTCTCTCTAACTGCTGGCTGAGAAATATATGCTGCTGAGAGAAATGTGCTCCTGAGAGACATGTGTTGATGAGAAAGAGATACCAAGAGACACGCACTGCTGGGAGAGAGACTGAGAGAGACTGTTGGCTAAGAGATGGTGGGCTGAGAGAGACTGATAGTTCTTGAACTCAAATTGTAGCCTGGTGCTTCTCTAATAAACCCCATAATCTGTGAGTTCTGTATGGATACTCCAGCAAATTATTGAACCCAGCAGAAAGGTGGTGGGTGCTGTGGGAGGAACGGTTTGTGTCAGGGTTGATGAAAGAGCTGGAGGGCAGCATGTCTGGACTCACAGGAATAGGCATTGGGCTATTGATGGTGATTCTGTTTTCCTCTTGTGGAGTTAGAGGAGGTCAGAAGATGCAGCTTCCTTGCCTCTTTGTCACCTGATAACTATGTTTACCAGATATATGACATTTTAAAATGAAAGAAGCTAGTTACTCTTGAATTTCAGACAAAAATGAGTAATTTTTAGTGTAGTATCTTCTAAATATTGTATATCTATGAAAGTCCTACCGATAATGCACTCTTAAGCTTTCCTTGTTTCTGCTAGCTATATTTTCTCATCTTCTTCTTATGGCTCTTCCTCTCCACCAGCTACATTCACCTTTTATCCCATATGTAAAACTTGCCTGTAAAATACCATTCTCCTTCTCTAATCCTGTTCATTTAACACTTATCCTTCAAGTTTTATCACAACCAGAGTGAACCTTAGCCTGAGTTAAAATCTTTATCATTCAGTTTCACAACACAAACATGTAGCACACTTTTATTTTTTAATGTCTTTCTTTGTAAATTAAATTCATATGGTAAAACTTATGTTTGATTGTATTACTGTTGATTCTCCTGTTTCTAGTATAAGAATCCACATTTTTGGAATATGAAATAATGATTTTTGTCTTTATGATTATTATTAACAAATTTTAGCTTTTTGCTTCACATGGTGAATTCTTCCAATAATTCAAAGATTTTAAGAAGCGTTTTCCTATTTCACAGTAATGAAATGTTAGTCAACAACATGCTTCTACAGGTGGTGGTTAGTTCTAGTTTCTAGTAATAATAATGAGTATTAATAAGTATCTGCATTGTCAGATGTGCTTTTGGAGGTGTTTTAGCATATATCTAATTTTATACTCATCACCAACACTAATCAGATCAATAGTAACTCATGAAGCACCAATTACTAATCCTGAATGTCCACTGTTTAATTGGCAAGGTATTGATACTTGTAACACATTTGTTAATAATAAAGAACACTGATCTATATGAATAATATCTCTGAAGAAATAAAAAAAATACAGAAAGTTTCTTGATGAGTAAGGAAATTTAGTGGTAGTATCAAGCGACAATGTCACAGTCTACGAATTTGATACTTCCTTTTCAATATAAAGGATTATGTATGATTAGAGGATGAATATTAGAATTATTAGAGTCAAATTACATATTTCCTTATTAAATGGCAAATTTCTACATTATATTTTACCATCTTTGGTTTCAGTCAGTAATAAAGTATGACTATAATATCACTTATGCCAGGAATGTTATAATTTTATATAAATTTCCATTTCTTCCATTAATAAAATTTTGATCTATGATTAGGAACCACTGGAGTCTTATCAGTTTACCTACATATTATTTATGTTATGTGAATATCTTCAATAGATCAGTCTAACCCTTGTTATGTGAATTTTTATTCAGTTTCAAAATAGGATATTTTCTGTCCTTGTTTTAAATATTTGAGGTACAAGCAATTTAAAGCTTGTAATCCCCTTTATAATTCAGACTCTAAAGTACTTTGAATTATTGAGAGATGAGAAAATATTGAACAAAGATATCATTAAGATATTACGATAGTTACTAGAGTATGTTATTGTGCAAATCCATAAGAAAGTAAGGCTGGATATAACCACATTTCTATGTTATTGATTTTATTTTTAGTAGATATGTATTTTTTTTTCTTGTGCTCCTCACTGTTTCTTCTGCTGCCTTGATCATTTTGTGCTGATCTACCCCTTATTGTATATTGCTTTTCCCTTCACCCAAATTAGTACATCTATCTTTTAGTTAGTGATTTATTCTCCCTTCACCTCTCACCCCAGGTTACCTTTAAATAATAATCTGTTCTCTGTGTAAACATATTCTTAACTTTCTACAGGAGCAGTCTCATACAATATTTGATTAACTAATTTCACTCAGCATAATGTCCTCTAGGTTGATTCATGCTATGAGGGGTTTTACAGATTAATCGTTTGTTAATTTTACATAATTCCACTGTGTGCATTTACCAGTTTGTTTACCCATTCTTTTGTTGATAGGCACTAAAAAGTTGTTTCCATTTTTTGCTATTGTGAATAATGCTGTGATGAACATGGCTGTGCATGTAACTGTTCATGTCATAGGTCTTATTCTCTAGGTTATATCCCTAGTAGTGGGATTGCTGGAGCATATGGTATTTCCATTTCCAATTTTTACAGAAGAAATATACTATTTTCCACAGTGGCTGCACCATTTTACTGTCCAACCAGTAGTGACAAAGTCTGGTCTCTCCACAACTTCACCAGCATTTGCTGTTGTCTGTTTTCTTGAACTTTGCTATCACTGGTATCTTACTGTTGTTTTAATTTGCATATCTCTAATGGTTAATGAGGGAGCTCTGGTAGCATAATGCCTAAGGAACTTGACAGCTAACCAAAAGGCTGGCGGTTCAAACCCACCAGCCACTCCTCGGAAGGAAGATGCGGCAATCTACTTCCGTAGTGATACTGCCTTGGATACCCCAGGAGGGCTCACTATGAGTCAGGTCCAACTCGATGGCAAATAACAACAACAACAACGGTTAATGATTGTGATAATTTCTTCAAGAGTTTGCTGGCCACCTGTATATCTTCTTTGGTGAAGTATCTGTTCATGACCTTGGCCCATTGTTCAATAGGATTGTTTGCTTTGTTGTTGTTGAGGTGCTAAGTTTTCTGTAAATTTTAAATATTAGTCCCTTAACCAGTATGTTATGACCCAATGTCAAAGGGGCAAGGAGGCCCACATTTTCTGACAAACTGTAACCCCACAGGAGGAAGACAGAATCACCACCAGTAGCCCAAGGCCTTTACCTGTGAAGCCAGATATGCCGTCTCCCTCCAACCCTTTCACCAATGCTGACACCAACTGTTCCTCTCGCAGCACCCGCACCTCTGTGCTGGGTTTGATAATTTGCTGCATTGGCCACACAGTACTCATAGATTATGGGGTTTATTAGGGAAGCACCAGGCTACAATTCAAATAAACAAATGCACTCTGTCTCTTGCAGCTGGCGGTCTTGCTCAGCAGCTGGCAGTCTCAGTAGCACATCACTCTCTCAGTAGTACGTGTCTCTCATGTCTCTCTCTCAGTACTGCATGTCTCTCATGTCTCCTAGCAATGCATCTCTCTCATGTCTCTCAGGAGTGTGTTTCTCTCAGCAGTACGTCTTTCTCATCCAGCAGTCAGAGAGACTCCTTTTGCCTCTAGGAGGGCTCCTTTTGAGCCTGGCAGAGTGGCCTAATTAACCAATCCCAACATCAGAATTCTATACACCTGAGAGAGAGAGAACTTCCCAGAAGACTGCTTCATCCCCCTCTCAACAGAAATATCCCAGGTGGATATATAACAATCAGGACTACTCAGTTGCTCATGGCAAATTCCACCTTGGAATTTACAAAGACTTAGGACTAGAAAAGCCATACCAGGTAAATTACTACAATGCACCCAAGAATTTTTCCCTAATTGTAGATTGTCTTGTTCTCTTTTTACTCTTTTAATGAAATCTTTTGATGCACATAAATATTTAATTTTAGGAGGTCCTAGGCATCTAGTTTGTTTTCTGCTGTTCCTGTGCTTTTAGTTATATTTGCTAGTGTACTTATACCATCCATGTATTAGTGTCCCTACATTTGATCTTATGTTTTCTTTAATGATCTTTATAATTATAGGATTAATTTAGGCATTTGATCCATCTTAAATTATTTTTTTGTATATAGTGAGAGATATGGATCCTATTTCATTTTTCTGTAAATTGATATCCAGTTTTCCCAGTACAATTTATTAAAGAGACTATTTCTTCCACATCTAATGGGTTTTGACCCTTTGTCAAAGATCAACTGTCCATAGTTGAATGAATTTATTTCAGTGCTCTGAATTCTGTTCCATTGGTCTATGTGTCTGTTATTGTACCAATATCAGACTGTTTTGACTACTGTGTCTTTACAGCAGGCTTTGAGATCAGGGATTGTGATGCCTTCTGCTTTCTTCTTTTTCTTTAGTCATGGTTTGCTTATCCTGGGTCTCCTTCCACTCTGTTTATACAGGTTTTGTTACTGAACTGGGGATTAGTTTTTCTGTCTCTTTAAAGAATGATGATTAGTTTTTCTGTCTCTCTAAAGAATGATGATGGGATCTAGACTGAGACTGCATTAAATCTGTAGATCACTTGGGTAGTATTGATATGTTCACAGTGCTAAATCTTCCTATCCATGTTGTTGTTCTTGTTGTTAGGTGCCATCATGTCAGCTCCAACTCATAGCAACCTTACTTACAACATAATGATACACTGCCCAGTCTTGTGCCATCCTCACAATCCTTGCTATGCTTGAGCCTATGGTTGCAGCCACTGTGCCATTCCATCTTCTTGAGGTCTTTCCCCTTTTTGCTGACCCTCTACTTTTCCAAGCATGATATTTTTCTTCAGGGAATGGTCCTTTTTGACAACATGGCCAATGTAGGTGAGATGAAATCTGGTCAGATTTGTTTGTTCTTCTGGCAGTCCATGGTGTTTTTAGTGTTCTTCACAATTCAAAGACATCAACTTTTCTCTGGTCTATCTTATTCATTGTCCAACTTTCACATGTATATGAGCTGATTGAAAATACCATGACTTGGGTAAATTGTACCTTAGTCTTCAAAGTGACATCTTTGCTTCTCAACAATTTAAAGAGGTTTTTTATAGCAGATTTGCCCAGTGCAATACTACATCTGATTGTGGATCCAAGTAAAATGAAATCCCTGACAACTTCAATCTTTTCTGTATTTATTGTGGTGTTGCTTATTGGTCTAGTTGGGAGGATTTTTTTTATGTTTTTTTTTTTTTATGTTTATTTATGTTGAGGTGTCAACATAAATCATCTATAAATTATTCAAGTCATCCTCACTTTTCGCAAGGTTGTGTCACCTGCATATTGCAGGTGGTTACTGAATCTTCCTCCAGTCCGAATGCTGTGTTCTTCCTCATATAGTCCAGCTTATTTGCCAAACCTACAGAGTGAGTGAGTATGGTGAAAAGATACAACCCTGACAAACATGCTTTTGATTTTAAAGCATACAGTATCCTCTTGTTCCTATGCATGAGCATCATATATTCTTCCATTTATGTAGGTCTCTTTTGGTTTCTTGTATTTAGTGTTTGGTCCTTTTATTTGTTTATGGCTTTATTATCTCTGGTTAGATTTAGTCTTAAGTACTTCATTTTTTGACATCATTGTTGTTGTTATGTGCTGTCGAGTCAGACCCAACTCATAGGGACCCCTCCTTGGGTTTCCGAGGCAGTATCACTATGGAAGTAGATTGCCTAACCTTCCTTCCAAGGAGTGGCTGGTGGGTTTGAACCACCAGCCTTCTGGTTAGCAGTCAAGTGCCTTAGGCATTATACTACCAGAGTTCCTATTTGGTAGCTATTGTAAATGGTGTTATTTTCCTGATTTCCTTTTCAGAGTTTTCTTTGCTCTTGTAGGAGAATCCCCCTGATTTTTGTATGTTGATCGTATAGCCTGCCAGTTTGCTATAGGACTTATGGTAATCATTTATTAGTTACTGTGGTTTTCTTTCTTGTTGAATCTCTAGGATTTTCTATATATAGGATCATATCATCAGCAAATGGAAATAGTTTTACTTCTGCTTTGTCAATTTTCATGCATTTTATTTCCCTCCCTTGCCTCACTGCTTTGGCTAGGACTTTCAATAAAATTTTTAATAGGAATGGTGATAAAGGGCATTCTTGTCTGGTTCCCATTTGCAAGGGGAATGTTTTCAGCCTCTCTCCATTGAGAATAATGTTGGACATTTGTTTTGTGTATATGCCCTCAATTATGTATATTCACATTTTGCTGTGTTTTTATCAATGTGGGTTAGATATTGTCAAATGCCTTTCTGCCTCAATTGATATGATCATGTGATTCTTTCCATTTGTTTTATTTATGTTTTGGATTATATTGATTGTTTTTCTAATGTTGAACTGTACTTGAATACTTTTTATGAGTCCCAATTAGTCATGATGTATCTTTTTTTTTTTTTTTTTGACATGTTGTTGGATTCTATTGGCTACTATTTTGTTGAGAATTATTACATCCATATGTGTGAGAGAAATCGATCTGAAATTATCTTTTTTGGTGACGTCTTTGCCTGGTTTTGTTATCAGGGCTATACATGCTTCATAGAATGAATTCAGGAGTATTGTTTTAAATGAACTTTTAATATAAATTTAATATATTTAAAGCTAAGTATAACAAAGGACTTAATAAATTGTAGTAAAGACATTTGTGTAACCCACCACACAGATCAAAAGCTGAAATATTTCTAGCATACCAAGAACTGGCTTTCATATCTATGTGAACTCTCCTTAGCACAATATAAACACTTTTGCTACTTTTGACACCTTAGCTTACTTTTTATAGGAATGGAATCATATAGAATGTTTTCTTATGGTTGTATCTGATTATATGAAATTCAGTAATTGACCTTCGAGCTGTGTAAGAAAGTTGAGAAGTCTGTATACCTTCTCAGCTCCTTGGCTACCATTTTCTAATCAGATTTTCAGCTGATACTCTAAAAGTTATAATATAGCTTTGCAATGGGCACTGAATTTAGGCTCATTTTTCTGTACTTTCCTTCTTTCTATGACCTTTGCCTCTCTAATCCTCACTGTTTTGGCATCTATTCAATGCTTTCAAACATGCCTATTCTTTTTATATCTATTAACATTTTTAGTTGTTCTAACTGGAATAGTTGACCTGCAACAAGTAACCCTCCATCAGTGTAAACAGAAATTGAGTCAAATATCATCATGTTCTTGAAAATATGAAAATTGTTCATGTCAATTTTATTGACTTCAATTTTACCTCAGGAAGAAGGCCTAGTAATCTGCTTCTGAAAATCAGACAGTGAAATCACTATGGATCACAATGGTCTTCTCCACAGCCTATCATGCTGCAGTCAGGCAGCATTTGGTACCATAGTGCCTGAAATTCCAGTGCACCAGTGACTAAACTGATAGCAGCTAACAACATCAACAAAATAATTTTAAGCCACTGCCATTGAGTTGATTCTGACTCATACCAACCTCCATAGGGTTTCCAAGGCTATAAATCTTTACAGTAGATTGCCTCATCTTCATCTTGTGGAGAAGCTGGTAGGTTTGAACCTCTAATCTCTGTTTAGCTGCCAAATGGATTACCCACTGCCTCACTAGAGCTTTGCACATATCAAATAAATATTATTTGCTCTGTTGCTAGGTCTTTGCTTCTGAACCTTAAGCATAAAAATTTTCTGTGCAGTTATTCTGCCTGGGACCTGGTAGTGAATTACAAGAACCACCCCTATTTTTATGTCTTCTTTTCTATCCTAAGGAGCTCTGGTGGCATAGATCCTAAGGTATTTGACAGATAACCAGAAGGCTGGCTGTTCAAACCCACCAGCCACTCCTCGGAAAGAAGATTGGGCAATCTACTTCCATAGTGATACATTTTCAGAAACCCAAGGAGGGGTCACTATGAGTCGGATCCAACTCAATGGCAGGGAGTTTGTGTTTTTGGGTTTGGTTTTCTTTCCTACTCAGGAAATAGTACTTGCAATTGAATTGTTCTGACTCAGTCTCTCTGTAGCGTATATGTGTGTGTGTTTTCTAATTCTTCTTGTAACATAATCCATCTTCTCCATCTTAGATCTTTCATTTTGTTTTCATTCAATCAAATGTGTGTGTGTGTGTGTGTATGCATATATATAATTTATCTATTTCCTCCTTGCAGGTTTGGTAATATCTGCACCTCTTCTCTCTTTCATTCTCTCAGTTAATGTGTATATTACCTCTTCTTTAGCACATTACATTAACCTGATGCATGATCTCTTCATATTTCCTTCCATTTTAAACTGTTCAGGTAACTTTTCTCAATCATTTGATGCATGCAAAACAGCCTGCTTAAGGCACTGTTCTGGTGCTATTCACCTCCTAAAATTAGTCTACGTCTCTCATTATCTAACAAAATTCAAATTATTAACCCTGAGGTGTTGTAAAGATATATATGTTTTTTTTTGGGGGGGAATTTTTTCTTCCTCCCATTGTATGCAGTATGTCAAAATGCTCTGCCTTCCTCTGGTTAATTGTTGTTATTTGCCACCGAGTCGGCCCCAACTCCTAGCAACCCCTCCTTGGGTTTCCGAGGCAGTTATCACTACGGAAGTAGGATTGCCAAACCTTCCTTCCAATAACAACCTCTGGTTAATAGGTGAGTACAAAATGTCATCAGTCTGTACATATTAAGCTCTCCCTTTATTCAAATATACTCTCTTTCTCAGAACTTTGAATCTTTGTTGAGACTGATGGAAAACAAGAAAAAAAATTATTAATACTACTGGCAACACACAGAAAAAATGATTAAGGTCTTCTGCAATTTGGACATCAATATGGCTCTTGTTCTTGGTACTGTCCTTGCCACTCTTTTGGTTACAAGATTTCCAGGCATAAGCTAAGCTAATTCTCCAGCATCCAGGCATTAGCTAAGCCACCAGGACTCATCTTGTCTTAGGTCACTGGTGTTTAATTCATCAAATGTATTCTTGAAATGGTCTCTAAATTCAGGTGGAATACAATCAAGGTCATATTTTGGCTTTCCTGGATTTGTTTTCATTTTCACCCAGGAAATCATATAGAAAGAAACAAAAGGTGATTAAAAAACACAGGTAAAAAAGAAAAGAACAATATGGATGTCAGGACAAACTCTGAAACTTGTTAGTGAACACAGATTAGCTAAAGTGAATGGAGGAAATGATGAAGTGATAGAGCTAAACTAGATTTCATGTGGTGGCTTGAGAAGATAAAGTAAAGTATTATAATGAAATGTACAAAGAACTTGAGTGAGAAAACCATATTTAGCATTTCTCAAGCTGAAAGAACTGAAGAAAAAATTCAAGCTTCTAGTTGTAAAATTGAAGGATTCTATTTGCAAAATATTGAATGACGCAGGGAGCATACTAAGAAGATGGAAAGAATACATAGAGGCACTGTATCAGACATAATTGGTCAACATTTAATCATTTTAGAAGCTACTATATGATAAAGTAGGAGCTCTGATAGCATAGTGCCTAAGACACTTGACTGCTAACCAGAAGGTTGGCAGTTCAAACCCATCAGCCTCTCCTCAGAAGGAACGTTGGGCATTTCTACTTCTGTAGTGATACTGCCTTGGAAACCCAAACAGGGGTCGCTATGAGTCGGGGCTGACTCAATGGCAAATAACAACATATGATAAAGTAAGATGCTCTGGTGGTACAGTGCCTAAGACAGTTGACTACTAACCAGAAGGTTAGTGGTTCAAATCCACCAACCACTCTGCAGAAGGAAGATGGGGCAATCTACTTCCATGAAGATTTACTGCCTTGGAAACCCAATGGGGGTTGCTATAAGTCAGAATCAACTAAATGGCAGTGAGGTTTTTTGTTTGTTTGTTTGTTTGATATGATTAAGTACAGAAGATAATGAAAGAAGAAGTCCAAGTTGCACTGAAGGCATTGGTGAAAAACAATGCTCTAGGAATTGACAGAATACCAATTGAGATATTTCATCAAATGCAATACTGGAAGAGATCACTTGTCAATGCAAAGGATTTATATGATCTTCCAAATGGAATGGAAGACAAACAAATTTGTGTCCATTCCAATGAAACATGATCCAATAAGAAGTGTAAATTATGAAAAAATATCATTAATATCACACACAAGTAAAATATTGCTAAAAATAACTAAAAAAAAAAAAAATTGCAGTATATTGAAGGAGAACAGCCAGGAATTCAAGCTGCTTTCAGAAGATGTGGAACTAGGGATATCATTGGTGACATGAGATGGATCTTGACTGAAAACAACAAGTATAAGAAAGATGTTTTCTGTGCTTTGCACAAAGACATTCAACTGTGGGGATCATAACAAATTATGGATAACATTACAAAGAATGGGAATTCCAGAACACTTAATTGTGCTCATGAGCAATGTGAACATAGACCAGTAGTAGTCCTTTAAACAGAATAAGGGGGTACTGCATTGTTTACTGCATGCAGGAAAGGTGTGTGTTAAAGTTGTACCCTGTCGCCATATTTATTCAATCTGTATGCTGAGCAAATTCTCAGAGAAGCTGCAATAAATGAAGAAGGAGGTGGCATCAGGATTGGAGGAAGACTCACTAACAACCTTCAATATGCAGATGAGACAACTTTACTTCTGAAAATGAAAAAAACTTGAAGAACTTACTAATGAAGATCAAAAACTACAATCTTCATTGTGGATTACACCTCAACATAAAGAAAATGAAAAGCATCATAACTGAAGCAATAAGCATCTTTATGGTAAATGGACAATAGATCGGAATTGTCAAGTACTTCATTTTACCTGGATCTGCAATCTATGCCAATGTAAGCATCAGTCAAGAAATCAAACAATGTACTGTATTGGGCAAATCTCCTGCCAAAGACCTCCTTAAAGTGTTAAAGAACAAAGATGTCCCTATGATGACTAAAGTGAAATTGATTCAAGCCATAGTATTTTCAATTGACCCATATACATGTGATAGCTGGGCAATGAAAAAGAAAGATAGCAGAAGAATGGATTAATTTGAATTATGCTCTTGACAAAAAAGAGTTCTGGTGGTGTAGTGCCTAAGACATTTGACTGCTAACCAGAAGGCGGTGGTTCAAACCCACCAGCCACTCCTCGGAAGGAAGATTGGGCAATATACTTCCATAGTGATACTGCCACGGAAACCCAAGGAGGAGTCACTATGAGTTAGATCCAGCTACACGTCAGTGAGTTTTTTTTTTTTTTTTTTTGAGTTGGCAAAGAATACTGATATACTATAGAACCACCCCTATTTTTATGTCTTCTTTTCTATCCTAAGGAGCTCTGGTGGCATAGATCCTAAGGTATTTGACAGATAACCAGAAGGCTGGCTGTTCAAACCCACCAGCCACTCCTCGGAAGGAAGATTGGGCAATATACTTCCATAGTGATACTGCCACGGAAACCCAAGGAGGAGTCACTATGAGTTAGATCCAGCTACACGTCAGTGAGTTTTTTTTTTTTTTTTTTTTTTACTTGCAATCAAAGGACTCTGATGTAGGAAGAGTAACTTGTTCCTAACAAGAGTATAGCATGCTTTATTCTTCTTCTTGTTGTTAGGCGTCATCAAGTCAGCTCAGACCCACAGAGATCCTATGTTACGAAAGATTGAAACACTGTCCAGTTCTGTGTCATGCTCAGAATCCTTGCTATGCTTGAGCCTATTGTTGTAGCCACTGTGTAAATGCATCTCAGTGAGAGTTTTCACCTTCTTCACTGACCCTCTACTTTACTAAGCATGATATATTTCTCCAGAGAATGTTCCCTTCTGACAACATGACCAAAGCAGGTAAAATGAAGTCTGGCCATTTTTACTCCCAAAGAGCATTCTAACTGCACTTCCTCCAGGACATATTTGTTCATTTTTCTGGCAATCCATATTTTCAGTATTCTTCATCAAGACCACATTTCAAAGGCATGAACTTTTCTTTGGTCTTATTTATTCATTTATGTTCATTTATTCAACACTTTAAAGAGGTTATTTCCAGCAAATTTGCCCAGTGCAATATGCCATCTAATTTTTTTTTTTTTTTTTTTGGTGATTTGGGTGAAGATTTACAGAGCAAATTAACTTTCCATACAGCATTTCACACACATTTTGTCTCATGACATTGACTAGAGTTTACCGCAACAGCCCCTCTCCCACTTCCTCCCCAAAGTTACCTCTTCCTTGTGTCTGTCGCTCCATACACTACTGCCCACTGAGCTATCTCCCTGAGCATAAACAACCCTTCTTTCTCCCATGATTGTTCTCCCCAAGGAGTGTATCTACCTCAGGTAAATGTTCAACTCATATGCTTGTCTTTTGTTTGCCTGGAAGCCACAGGTGTGGGTTCAATTCCAGAACCTAAGGGCAGCTAGGGGACATAGTCCAGTGATTCCACCAGGCTCTATAAGACCAGCAAACCTGGTCCCCCACCCCCTTTTTTGTCTCCCCAATGATTTTGTGTTTTGTTCCACATTGTTCTCCCTCTCTCCAGGATCTCCTACAAGGATCCTCCTCTGAGTGGTTGACAGTGGTAACCAGGCACCATCTCCTTCTTTTGGTCTCATAGTCGTATAAGGTGTGGATCACATGGTGTGACAGTTGCTAGGACTAATTCTTTCCGTGAATCTTTCATTTTCTTCATTCTTCTACTCTGAATGAGGAGAGACTCATCGTTGCATGTATATGGCTGCTTGCAAGCTTTTAAATCCCAGTTGCTACTCGCCAAAGTAGGAGGTGGAACAATGTTTTGTATAGTATGTTATGCCAATTGAACTTTATGTCCCCTGTGACTATGGTCCCAAGCCCACAGGTTCAACTACTTGGTCCCTCTGGGTAGCTGGCTATGACCAAGAAGTGACTACAACCTTGCCCTTTGTCAGCTCTACTATACACCTGGGAATTCAGATCATTCACATAAACTTATAGGACCATTGTCTGCCAACTATATACATGGTCTTGGGTGCACTTCCCACTTCACAGACATACCTAATAGTTCAGCCTGTCCACCCATCTATCCACCTGTATACCCATGTTTTCCTTCACTGACAACGCAGTTCATTTTTGTTGTCTATACCTACCATGTATCTCTCTATGTCTCCCTCTTCCTCAATGCCACCATATTGATCACTCACATTTGGTACATTGCCCTTCTCTTCACCTAAATCAATACTTAATCTCTACCTATTTAACAGTGTTCCCTGCCCTCCCTTCCCACCCCTGGTAACCAACAAAGAAAATTTCCTTCTATAGATAAACCTTTCCTTGACTTTTACAATAATTGGACTAATATTATATTTGTCCTTCTGTGATTGACTCATTTGACTCAGCATAATGTCCTCCAAGTTCATCCATGTTATGCAGTGTTTTGCAGATTCTAGGTTATTTTTTACATTGCATAGTATTCCATTGTGTGTATGCAGCATAGTTTGGTTATCCATTCTTCAGTTGATAAGACACCTAGGTTGTTTCCATATTTTGGCTATTGTAAATAGTGCTGTGATGAACATGGATGTGCATGTATCTGTTCTTGTCTTGGCTCTCATTCTTTAGGATATATGCCTAGTAATGGAAAGGCAGGGTCAAATGGCATTTCTAATTCCAGCTTTTTAAGGAATTGCCATATTGCTTTCCACAGTGGTTGTACCATTTTACAGTCACACCAGTAGTGTATGAGAGTCCCATTCTTTCCACATCCTTGCCAGCATTTGTTATTTTCTGTCTTGTTGACCTTTGCTACTAGTGCTGGAGCAAGATGGTATCTCATTTTTGTTTTGATTTGCATCTCTCTAATGGTTAGTGATCGTGATAATTTCTTCTTGTGTTTGCCAATCCCCTGAATATCCTCCTTGGTGAAGTGTCTATTCATGTCTTCTGCCCATTTTTAACTGGCTTATGTCTTTTTTGCTGTTGAGCTCTTGGAGTTTTCTATAAATTTTAGAGATAAGACCTTTCTCAGAGATGTCATTGTCAAATATTGTTTCCCAATCTCTAGGTTCTCTTTTGACTCTTTTGGAGAAGTCTTTGGAAGCGCATAAAAATTTAATTTTGAGAAGGTCCCTTTCATTTAGTTTCCCTTTTGCTGGGTTATGCTTGATAGTCTATTTATGCCATATATTAGAGCTCCTATATTTGCCCCTAATTTTTTCTTGGGGAACTTTATAGTTTTAGGGTTCACATTTAAGTCTTTGATCCATCTGGAGTTAGTTTTTGTGTGTTATATGAGGTACAGATCTTGTTTAATTTTTCTGCAAATGGATCTCCAGTTTTGCCAGCACCATTTATTAAACAAACATTCTTCCCATTTAATGGATTTCGGCCCTTTGTCAAAGATAATCTGACCATAGGTCGATGGATCTATTTCTGGGTTCTCAATTCCATTCAGTTGGTCTATGTGTCTGTCATTATACCAATACCAGGCAGCTTTGACTACTGTGGCTGTATAGCAGGTCTTGAGATTCACCAGTGTGAGATCTCCTACTTTGTTCTTCAATAGTGCATTGCTTATCTAAGGTCTCTTTCCTTTCCATATAAAGTTAGTTGGTTTTTCCATATCCTTAAAAAATATTGATGGAACTTTGATTGGGATTGCATTGAATGTATAGATTGTTTTGGGTAGAATTGACATTTTCACAATGTTCAATCTTCCTATCCATGAGC
>NW_006921866.1:1232279-1233946 GCF_000298275.1 Orycteropus afer afer | reverse complement strand
CCTGGTTTTGGTATCAAGGTTATGCTAGCTTCATAAAATGAGTTAGAGAGGATTCCATCCTTTTCTGCGTTTTGGAATAGTTTGAGAAGGAATGCTGTCAGTTCTCTGAATGTTTGGTAGAATTCTCTGGTGAAACCATCTGGGCCAGGACTTTTTTTTGTTGGTAATATTTTACTGACCTGTTCAATTTCTTTTTTTGTGGTGGACCTGTTCAACTTTTCCACATCAGTCTGTGTTAGCTTTGGTAAATGGTGTGTTTTTAGGAATCTGTCCATTTCTTCTAGATTTTGAAATTTGTTGGAGTACAGTTCTTCATAGTATCCTGATATTATCCTTTTTATTTCAGTTGGTTCTGTTGAGATGTCATCCATTTCATTTCTTATTCATGTTATTTGTATTCTCTCCCACTTTTCCTTTGTTAAATTTGCCAGTGGTTTGTTAATTTTATTAATCTTTTCAAAAAACCAACTTCTGGTCCTGTTGATGTTTTTCTATTGTGCTTCTGTTTTCTGTTTCATTGATTTCTGCTCAAATCTTGATTATGTCCTTTCTTCTGGTGACTGTAGGCTCTTCTTGCTGTTCTTTTTCTAATTGTTGGAGACATTGGCTTAAGGTGTTGATTTTGGCTTTCTTCTTTTTTGATGTGTGCATTTATTCCTATAAATTGGTCTCTGATCACTGCTTTTGGTGTGTCCTAAAGATTTTGGTATGTTGTATTTCCATTCCTGTTTGATTAGAGGAATTTTGGAATTCCAATTTTTCTTTTTTCTCTTACCCAGTCTTTCTCAAGAAGGGTGTTGCTCAGTTTCCATGTTTACTTTTTTTTTTTTCTGTTGATCTTCCTATTGTTGATTTCTAATTTGATAGCATTATGATCTGAGAAGATGCTTTGCAGTATTTCAATGTTTATAAATTTATTCAGGCTTGCTTTATGGCCTAACATCTGGTCTATCATGGAGAACGTTTCATGTGCATTGGAAAAGAATGTATGTTGTGCTGTTGTTGGGTGCTCTGTAGATGTCTGTAAGGTAAGTTGGTGGATTGTATTGTTTAGCTCTTCTGCATTTTTGTTGAGTTTCTTTCTGGTTTTTCTATCTTTCATTGAAAGTGGTGCCACTGTTACTGTGGAGTCATCTATTTGACTTTTCAACTCTTTCAAAGTCTTATTTATGTATTTTGGGGCTCTTTAATTGGGTCCATAGATATTTATTATGCTTATATCTTCCTGTTCAATTGATCCTTTAATCATTATATAATGTCCTTCCTTGTCTTGTATAGTGGTTTTTGTCTTAAAGTCAATTTGATCAGAAATCAATATTGCCACTCCTGCTTTTTTATGGTTGCTATTTGCTTGATACATCTTTTCCAACCTTTGATTTTTAGTGTATTTTTTCTTTGTCTGTAAGGTGTGTTTCTAGTAGACAGCATATTGATGAGTTTTGTTTTCTTATCTTAATCTGCAACTCTCCATCTCTGGAGTGGTGCATGTAATCTATTAATATTCAGTGCAATTACTGACAAGTATGAATTGGTTGCTGTCATTTTTTTATGTGTTTTTAACAGTGTCCCTGGTTGCTTTGTTCCATATTACTTTCTGTGCTGAGCTCATTATGTTTATGAATCATGTTATCATTTCCTTTGTTGCTGTTGTTTTAGTATTTGCTGAA
>NW_006921866.1:1229751-1231554 GCF_000298275.1 Orycteropus afer afer | reverse complement strand
TTTCTTCTTCACTTCTGATGCTAGGAGACCATTAACTGCATCTTAGATGGCTGCTTGAAAGCTTTTAAGATCCCAGTCACTATTCACCAATGTAGGATGGAGAGCAATGCTTTTATGTATTTTGTTGTGCCAATTGAGTCTGGTGTCCCCAATACTATGGTCCTGAGGCAGTAGATCTATTGAATCTCTCCCATAGTGTCTGGATATCTGTGAGGGATTACTCTGTGTGTCTTCTGTTGTTTCTGTAAGGACTGCAGGTATTTTGTATCATTGGTCTTTGCGCAAGATTAACCTCAGCTGAATCCATCCTTGGTCTAGAGTATACCTCTGTTCACTGACCCCAGTCTGATCATCTCAGCTGTTTATGTGTTTATCTGTATAGCCTAGTGTTTGGTGTTAATGGCAATGTGACATTGTGGACACATTGGTTGGTATTAGCTTCTTTCATCTATCTCTTATGTGCACAATTTGGTGTCCTCCTTATTTACAATATTGTAAGCTTATTTTACTTCACATATGTCCATAGCTGTGGTTTCTAGGTTATGTCATCTTGTGTATTAATGGTCAGTTGTTGTTTGATGTTTTTAGTCATCTGTCCAAAGGCCTCACTTTATTATATCTTGTAAGGTTGGTCTGGTTTTAACAAATTCCCTTAATTTCGGCTTATCTGGAAACCTCCTAATTTCACCATCATAATTGAGGGACAATCTAATATTTTGAATGCTGCTTCCAGTGAAGTTCACTGTGGATCTAAGTGAAATGAAAACCCTAACGAATTCAATATTTTCTCTATTTATCATGATGTTGCTTATTGGTCCAATTGTAAGAATTTTTGTTATTTTTATGTTGAAGTGTATTCCATACTGAAGTTTTTGATTTTCGTCACTAAGTGCTTCAAGTCTTCTTCACTTTCAGCAAGCAAGGTTTTGTCATTTGCATATTGCAGATTGTGAGTCTTCCTCTGATCCCAATGCCACACTCTTTTTCACATATTCCAGTTTCTCTGATTATTTGCTCAGCATACAGATTGGATGAAGAGGGTGAAAAGATACAACCCTGATATGCACCATTTCCAATTTTAAACCATGCATTATCCCCTTGCTCTATTGGAAGACTAGCTCTTGGTACATGCAAAGATTTCTCATGTGTTCCATGAATGCTGTGGAATTCCCATTCTTTACAGTGTAATCCATAATTTGTTTGATCCACAGAGTTGAATTTCATTGCATAGTTCACAAAACACAGGTAGACATGTTTATGGTATTCTTTGTTTTCAACCAAGATCCATCTGATGTCAGCAATGATATCCATCATTCCATATGCTCTTCTGAATCCAGCTTTCATTTCTTGAAGTTCCCTGTAAATATTTTGCAGCAACTATTTTTGAGTTATCTTCAGCAAGATTTTAATTACATGCTGTATTAATGGTATTGTTCAATAATTTCCACATTCTGTTGGACTACCTTTTTTTTTTTTTTTTTAATTGTGACTTGGGTGAAAGTTTATAGAGAAAATTCATTTTCCATACAACAGTTAACATACACTTTGATATTGACTGCAATTTTTTACAATGCAACATCTTTCTTCCCACTTCCTCCCCATAGTTACCTCTTCCCTGTGTCCTTCTCTCCCATTCACTCTTGCCTTCTGAATTGTCACCCTATACATATACAGCCTTTCAAGCCTCTCATGATTAATCTTGCTAAGGACTGTATCTACTTAATGTAATTGTCCATCTCATATGCTTGTCTTCTGTTTAGCTGGAAGCCACAGGAGTAGATTCAATTCCAGACCAGAAGGGTA
>NW_006921866.1:1216425-1229651 GCF_000298275.1 Orycteropus afer afer | reverse complement strand
ATGATTAATCTCTCCAAGGAGTGTATCTACGTAATGTAAATGTTCGGCTCATATACCTGTCTTTTGTTTGGCTGGAAGCCACAGGAGTAGGTTCAATTCCAGATGTGAAGGGCAGCTAGGGGCCATGGACTCAGGGGTTCCACCAGCACCAGGTTCTATCAGACCAGTAAACCAAGTCCCTTTTTTTTTTTTTTTTTTTTTTAATAATTTTGAGTTTTCTTCCATATTGTTTTCCTATTCTATCCAGAATCTCATATATAGATTCCCCTCCAAGGGGCTGACAGTGGTAGCCGGGCACCATCTAGTTCTTCTGGTCTCATAGGCATATAGGCTAAGGATCGAATTGTGTACCAGTCCCTTGGACTAATTGTTTCCATATGTCTTGGGTTTCTTTCATTCTTCTTTGCTTCAGACAAGGAGAGACTCATTGTTGCATCTAGATGGCTGCTTGCAAACTTTTAAGATCCCAGTCACTACTCACCAAAGTAGGATAAGGAACAATGTTTTTGTGTAGTATATTATGCCAATTGAGCTTGCTGTCCCCTGCAACCATAGTCCTGAGGCCACAGGTCCAACTACTCACTCCCTCCAGGCTGTGGCCAAGAAATGACTACAACCTTGTCCTTTGTCAAGTCTATTATATATCTGTGAATTCTTAGAGAATATACAAATACACAGGTAGAAACATTGTTTGGCAACCCTATACATGGTCATGGGCACACTACCCCTGCATAGTTGTTTGTTATGTGCCATTGAGTAGTCTCTGACTCATAGTGACCTTATGTACAACAGAACAAAACACTGTGCCAGCCTTATGATCCCTACTATACCTGAGCCCATTGCTGTACCCTCTATATCAATCCATCTCATTGAGGGCCATCACCTCTTTCGTTGATCCTTCATTTTATCAAGCAGTTCATCTTTCCCCAAAGAATGGTCCTTTCTGACAACATGACCAAAGTAGATGAGATGACGTCTGGCCATTTTTGCTTCCAAGGATCATTCAGGATGCACTTCTTCCAGCACAGATCTGTTAGTTCTTTTAGCAGTTCATAGTATTTTCAGCATTCTTTTCCAACACAACTCAAAAGCATCAACTCTTCTTCCATCTTCCTTATTCATTGTCCAGCTCTCACATGCATATGAAGTGATTGAAAATACCATGGCTTGATATTTTCCCCTGCATAGACATACCTAATTGTTCCGCCTGTCCACCATCTATCCACCCATAAATCAATGTTTGCAAAAGGGTTCATCTTTGTTGTTTGTACCTCCCATGCACTTCTCTGTCTTCTTTCTCAATGCCACCATGTTGACTACTCATATTTGGTACATTGCCCTTCCCTTCATCCAAGTCAGTGCTTTTCTCTCCCTGTCTAGCAGTGTTCCCTCTTCTTTCCCCTCCTACCCATGGTAACCAACAAAGAAAATTTCCTTCCATAAACCCTTCCTTGACTTTTTTACAATAACAGACTAATACAATATTTTCCTTTTTTTTAAATATATATTTTGTTGAAATATAATTTATGTACAGTGAAATACACAAAACTAAAGTGACATGGGTCAATTCATTTCTTTTATTTATTTTTTTATTTTTGCAGTGTTCCCTCCTCTCCCCTCATACTCCTGGGTAAACACAAAGAAATTTTCCTTCCATGTATTTGTATCAATCCATGTCATTGTATCAATTTTTGACTACTGTGGCTGTATAGTAGGTTTTGAGATCTGGAACAGTGTGACCTCCTACTTTGTTCCTCTTCTTCAATAGTGCTTTACTTATCCAAGGTCTCTTTCCTTTCCATAAAAAGTTAGTGATTGGTTTTTCCATATCCTTAAAGAATGTTGATGGGATCTGGATTGGGATTGCATTGATAGTATATATTGCTTTGTGTAGTATTGACATTTTCACAATGTTCAATTTTCCTATCCATGAGCATGGAATGTTCTTCCATTTATGGTTTTGGTACAATACTTACTTGAAGTAAGTAGTCTTTTATGGTTTTCTTTGTGCAGGTCTTTTGTGTCCCTGGTAAGATTTAATTCCAAATATTTTATCTTTCTGGTAGTTATAGTCAATAGTATTGATTTCCTTATTCCCTTTTCAGCAATCTCTTTGCTGATGTAGAGGAATCCAACTGATGTTGGATGTTGATGTTGTATCCTGTCACTATGCTAAATCTCTCAATTAGTTCCAGTAGTGTTTTTTTTGTTTTGTTTTGTTTTTTGTTTTTGTTTTTTTTTGCTGAGTCTCTTGGGTTTTCTATGTTAGGATCATATCATCAGCACATAGGGATAGTTTGATTTCTTCCTTACCAATTTGGATGCCTTTGATTTCCCTTTCTTGACTTATTGCCCTGGCTAGGACTTCTAGTACAACGTTGAATAGAAGTGGTAGCAGTGGGAATCCTTGTCTGGTTCCTGTTTGCAAGGGTTTCAGTCTCTCTTTATTGAGAATAATGTTGGCTGTTGGTTATGCATAGATGCACTTTATTATGTTGAAGAATGTCCCTTCTATTCCTATTTTGCTGAGAGTTTTTATCACGAATGTCTGTTGGATTTTATATAATGTCTTTTCTGCATCGATAGATATGATAATGTGGTGGTTTCCTTTATATGATGGATAATGCTGATTGTTTTTCTAATGTTGACCCCATTCTTGCATACCTGATATAAATTCCACTTGGTCATAATGAATTACTTTTCTGATATGTTGTTGGAGTCTATTGGCTAGGATTTGTTGAAGAAGATTTTTGCATCTATACCAGAAGGCTGGTGGTTCAAACTCATCAGCCACTCCTCAGAAGAAGGTGGGGCAATCTACTTCTGTAGTGATACTGCCTTGGAAACCCAAGGAAGGTCACTGTGAGTCAGTTCCAACTCGACAGTATATAACAACAACAACAACATTTATGGGCGATATTGGTCTGTAGTTTTCCTTTTTAGTGATGTCCTGCCTGGTTTTGGTATCAAGGTTATTCCTGCTTCATAAAATGAATTTGGGAGGATTCCATCCTTTTCTATGTTCTGGAGCAGTGTGAGTAGGATTGGTATCAGTTCTCTGAATGTTTGGTATAATTCTCTGGTGAAACCGTCTGGGCCAGGACTTTCTTTTTGTTGGTAATTTTTTTTTTTTTTTTAATGAAACTTCAATTTCTTCTTTTGTTATGGGTCTGTTCAATTTTTCTACCTCAGTCTGTGTTAGTTTAGGTAAGTAGCATGTTTCTAGAAATTTGTCCATTTCTTCTAGATTTTCAAATTTGTTGGAGTACAGTTCTTCATGGTATCCTGATATTATCCTTTTTTATTTCAATTGGTTCTATATGATGTTGTCCAGTTTGTTTCTTATTCATGTTTTTTGTATTCTCACCCTCTTTTCCTTTGTTAAATTTACCAGTGGTTTGTCAATTTTATTTATCTTTCCAAAAAACCAACTTCTAGTCTTGTTGATTTTTTTCTGTTGTCTTTTTATTTTCTGTTTCATTGATTTCTGATTGAACCTTTATTATTTCCTTTCTTCTGGTGACTGTAGGCTTTTCTTGCTGTTCTTTTTCTAATTGTTGGAAATGTTGGTTTAAGGCACTGATTTTGGCCCTTTCTTTTTTGATGTGTGCATTTATTGCTATAAATGTATAGATCTTATCTTATACTGACAGAGTTGTACTTCAGAATAGATCTTGTGATGTTCTTTTTGATGATGAATGCAAAACCATTTCTTTTCAATTTGTCATTCCCAATATCATGGAACATATGATTGATTCAAAATGGTCAACACCAGTCCATTTCAGCTCACTAATACCTTGAACTTCAATCTTTACGTGTTCCATTTCAATTTTGACAACTTCTAATTTCCCTGGATTCATAATTCATACATTTCATGTTGCAATTATTAATGGTTGTTTGAAGTTTTTTCTTCCTATTTTGAATCATGCCCCATCAATAAATGAAGGTCCCTTAAGCTTTTTACTCCATCCATGTCATTAAGGTAGAGTCTACTTTGAGGAAGCAGCTCTTCTCTAGTTGTATTTTGATGCCTTCTAACCTGAGTGACTCATCTTCTGGTATTATATTGGATGGTGTTGTACAGCTATTCATAATGTTTTCCAGTAGTTAATCAGACTGCATTTCATTGGTCTTCACAATGTTGTCAGTAACTAGTTTTTTTAGAAGTGGATGACTCTCAGTCTGACTTCTAATGGAAGCTGCAATGAAACCTGTCCACCACTGGTGACCCTGCTGGTATTTGAAATACTGATGACATAGCCTCCAGTCTCACAGCAACATGCAAACCAGCACAGTAAGACAAATTGACAGATGAGTGGTGGATGGAAACAAGCTTAGTGGACCACAGTTGGGAATTAGAATATTAGCAGGAAACAAGACAACTTTTCATATATCTTTCCCTCTTTCTAGTGTCACATGGTCAGTTTTCTCTTATTTTAATCCTCCTTCTCCATACAGCATTTTCCTAATTCATGCATATCTGGCTTCAAATTGCCTACTCTTGCTCTTGCTCTATATGCCATTTGAATTCAAGGATTTAGAGACACTGTTTAGAATCTCTGTCCCATTTACAAATTTCTAAAATCAAGGTTATAATTGTCCTGAATTTGATGGTGTATCCAACCTGGTCATATCAGCTAAGGCCAATATCATGTATAATAAAAGCCACATTCCTGTAGGATTCTGGACAGGGAAGGTTCTCCAAGAGTGTGTTTAGGAAGCAGAGAAAAATCAAATGATATCTCTAATATTTTCTTAACTCCATAGTTTTTACTTAACCACTTATGTGCTTTTCTCCAATGTGTCCTTTAACAAACTATGCACATATCCACTTCTTTGTTTTATTCTTTCCATTCCTACTGGTTGTCATCTCTGCATTAAACATTCTAAAAATCTTTGAATGTCTTTTTTAAATGTTAACTGCTCCAAAGAGCTATACGTTTTGGTCTTTTTTATACAATCCTACCTGAAAGTGATCATTTTTAATTTTAAAATTCCATAGAATATTTTATCTATTTTATGACAGGATTTACTTCCTGACAGCATTAAAATTAATTCTGCTCATGCTTAATCAATTGCAGCTTAAAGACTAAATGAAGTCAGGAACTTTGTATAATTTCCTTTGTGTCTACCATCAAAAAACAAAATGAAACAAGACAAAACAAAACCAAACTCACTGCCATTGAGTTGATTCAGACTCATAGTGAATCCCATTGGGTTTTCAAGGCTATAAATCTTCATGGAAACAGACTGCCTCATCTTCCTTCCACAGAATGGCTGGTGGAATCAAACCACTGACCTATTAGTTAGCCACAAAATGCCTTAACCGCTATTCCAATACAACTTCCTGTGTCTGTCTACCACAGTGACTTCTAATTCACTTATAGGCAATACATGTCATCTAATTCACATATAGGCAATGCATATTTTTTAAATGAACAAAAAATTGTTAGAATACAAGCTTTACTGATGTCTCCTCATATTCTAATAAGGGTTTTTCATTCATTCATCTATATGGACAACTCCTTTAAGAGCCCAGTTGTCCTTAAGGCAGTAAGTTAGCCCAACCTGGCCTCATAGCATTTTGAGATACTCTAAAGCATCAGAAAATAGATGTTCGAATTTTTTTAGTGTGATAGTTAAGAAAAGTGGTGTGATTATTGAGTATCTTGGAATGGAAAACTATCTCAAAGAATCTGTGCTGACTGTGCCTCCAGTCATAAAATGTCAGCTCTGCACTCTAACACATCTATTGAGTCACACATTAGGCTTGGTGTTGATGCTGATCTGACTTGTGATGTGGTGAAAATCAGTAAAAACACATACAGAAATTTACAAGGAACTATATTTTAGTCAAATAAAGCTAAGTATGTGGTTTCTTTTTTTCCTTTATTTTTTCACATGCTGATTACTGAGGGAAAAAAAAAAAGAGTATAGAATTGCAGTTATCTGTTGTAGTTAGGTACCACGAAGTCACCCACAATTCATGGCAACCCCAATGTTCTTCAAAGGATCTTAATGTTGATTTTCCGAAATATATCCAGAGGCCTTTCTACCTTAGTTATCTGATAAAGTAAAAATACCAAATATTTGAAGAATCCTCTTTTCAAAAATACTGGATGAAATGTTTTCTGTAAAACTAAACACAGAAATGAAAAAAAATGAGAAAGGAGCAACTTCAGCAGCATTGTAAAGATTAATTAATTACTCACACAGGAGCAAAACAATAATGACACATGATGTATGAGGGTATACACATTTTTAATAGCATGCTACAGCCAGAGGGTGCAGTGCCTGTTGATCTGTGACTACTTAGATAATGCTATCTGTTTCAAGCTCTCCAAATTTTGTGAAGAAAACTGTCACCCTCCTTCAAAGAGAGGAAATGTGTGACCTTCCACAGTCACTTAACATCTCTATGTTTTTTCATCTTGAAAATGATAATGTCATAATCGACATGATTCCCATGTGAGGCAGTGGATATTTCCTCCCTCACCTTTGAAGATGTTTCATATAAAGCAGTGTGAGCTCTGCCAAGCATGCTGTGGTGTAATGAGAATTTTTTTATTAGGAGTCATATTGAGAGACTAGTTGGCTTACTTAGAGAACAATGCACATAGGATTTGCAATGTAGATCACAGTATGATGTGAGGAGACACTTACATCTAGTTCCATGAATTTGACTTGAGCTCCATCTTCAGAAGGCCTTTTAAAAAGTGATTGTCGTTGGTAAGAAAGGGTAAGAAATGTCAGAAATATGAAAAAAAATCTTATCAGAAAGAGTGTTGAACGACCCTTACTTTGTCTGCTTTACCTCTTTACTGTTTCAGGCCTATCCTTATGGAAAATTAGGTTTGTATTCATTATTTATATTTAAAATAATAAACAAAATTACAATAAAATATTTGCTTTTGATTAATGCATTTGACTAATATTTTATATGCTCTGTGAAGAGTTTTATAATATGATATCAGTGCTAGTCCAATTAACACTAACAGGCAGAATGACACAGTGGTAAAAAGTAATTTTAGGGTCAGTAGGCCTGGGTGCAAATTTTGGTTTTACCTATTTGTCTCATTACCAAAATTTCAATTTTATAATTTGTAAGGAAAAGATACAGTGGATATCTGTTATTTTAGTCAGTGCAACATCCATTCTTCTCTCTTTCAGTGACAGTCTCCTCAGGTTCTTTTTATCTTTAAGACTGAAATTTCAAATGTTGCTGAAACATTTCTATCAGTCCAGAGGTAGACAAATGATGTAAGCATAGTCAAAGAGTATTAGTGAGCAACAATGCTAGGATCTTCTTTGGAATTACTAGAAAATTTACTGGGTTGACAAATCTGGAAAAAAATACTTAAACAAAAACCAGACTTACCGCCGTCAAGTCAGATCTGACTGATAGCGACCCCTCCTGGGGTTTCTGAGGCAGTATCACTATGGAAGTAGATCACCCAATCTTCCTTCCAAAGAGTGGCTGGTAAGTTTGAACCACCAATCTTCTGGTTAGCAGTCAAATGCCTTAGGCACTATGCCACCAGAGCTCCTTATCACTGTGTGACACAGTGAATTATTTAATATGGCTCTTCTAGCCGTGGTTTTTGTGATTCTTATCAGATGACTGGGTTATACTATGCAAATATACAGTGCTTGTAGCTCACAAAGGGGATTGGGTAGCTTGCTAATGATGTAAATAAGGTAAATGGTACTCTTGTGGTTGGGAGACCATGCATATAAGGCGTCCCATTGTGAGGACTGGTCAGTTTTGCCGTCTCACTAGGCTTAAAATGAGCCTTCAGAGAGGCACAAAAGGGGTTCTCACTACCATCAAGAAAAAAAGTTCCAGGAGCAGAGTGCATCCTTTGGACCCAAGATCCTTGCACTGAACATCAGTCCAGGAGACAAAGAGAGCTGTAACATTTTGCTGAGGTGGCAAGAGATGGTAAGCGATGGCAGCAGAGAAACTGCAACAGCAGAGGCAGCAGAAACAAAAGACCTACACGAGACAGAATGGTGGACTTCCAGGTTCATAGAGTGAGAAAGTTGAATGTCTTCAGGCAGGAGGCTTGCTGGCAGAGTAGGATGTTTCTGTAACACTCATTGGCAGAGGTAAAAGAGCTTTTTAAAACTTTCCCAAGCAGAGAAAAGGCCAGACCAAGGGGCTGAGGGCTGAAAAGAGGCATGCCTATAGTCATAGCTGAGGGGAGTCTATCCTGATTGAAGAATTGTATCCTGAGTGTTCCTGAACCTAAACTGTAATCTTTTACTTCGTTAATAAACTCTATAATCTTGAGTATTGTCTGCAAGTTCTGTGTGGCTATCACAACAAATTATCAAACCCAGCGGAGAAGTAGAGTGCCATGGGGGAGATAGTTGAGGTCAGAATTGTCAAAGAGGTTGGAGTACGGCAGCATGTCTGACCTCTGCATCATAGGAGTCAGCTTTGGGTTTTTGATGCTGATGGTAATTCTCTCTCCCTTTTGTAAAGTTAGAGGAGATCAGATAACACCTCTCCCACACCCATTTTGCACAGTGTTTCCAGGTACCAAGCATATTCCTATCTAAAGCCGAGGCTTCATTTACAATGTCAGGGCACATGACTGTGTCAGACCAGCAGCATACACTTCATAAAATAATAATAATAATAACGTGTAAATAATACATAAAGTTTTGTATCATGCCAGACCCAGAAACTGCTCAGTAATATTTGGCTATAGGTTTTCACCCATGTCTTAGGAAGGAAGAACTGAAAAAATACATAATTTTGCTACTTGAGTTTGGTCATTCTTAATTGTTTTTAACCATTATTGTTTCCAGAAACTCTTATATTTATAGTGTCTTTAATTTTGTTACATTTACATCCAGCCCAGGGGGCAGAGCTCCTACCTATTTGAATTGATGATTCCCAAAATGTGCACACATTTTGATAAGCAGCATACCTTGAAGAACATAACCTTAAAAGACTCAGCCATCTGGATCTGTTACACCTTCTGAGGACATCAGCATGTACAAAGTGTATGGGTCTACCAGTATCTATCTTGGCATTCTTTGCAATGCATCTTTAACATGGAAAATTAGACTTCACAAATGGCATAAAAAATTGCACCTTTTAGAGTCTTATAATAGAGCTGTTAACATATTAGCAATCTGTTAGCAGTCTGGACTGTCATGAGCAAGAACCTACGCACAATATGAGCCATCATTTATTTTTGGCCACACCAAGAAAGTACATTTATTTTAATAAACGCAGACATAAAAAGAAAGACTGAAATGTACCAAATGGGTGTAGTGAGCAACAACAAAATGTTACTCTTTAGGACAAAGCACAGACTGGGAGCTTGCAGCTTGCTTTTAACTTTTGGAAAAAATAGGCAAGCCATCCTCTTGGCCACTCTAGGAAGAAATCTCAATTACTATGTTAGATTTTTTAAAATTCTGATTGGTTGATGCTATTATTTACAATTTACAAGAATTGCTTTCCAGAGTGATATTCTGTTGGAAGCATGTTACAGTGTGCTCTTCTCTAGCTACTAAACACTGCATTATTTTTATTCCTCTTTGTGGATGAGGAGGTATGAATTTTCACATGCAAGTACATGATTCTGGGAAGATATTAAATAGGAAACCACTTAGGACGAAAGTGTCTGCACCAGGTTGAACATCAGGCAGTTTCAGTACTATATACCTGTTATATGAGTTGACCTCTGGCAAGTGATATTCTAAAGAGGAGAAATCCATAACCCTATTATTACATATAATGCACATATATGTATGCGGGTACCTTTTCAGTTCAATTTTTAATATTGGTCTTTTCCTTGGGATCAGAGAAAGAAAATGAATGATTTGAAAATCTGTCACTCTAAATCAGAAATTAGAATTAGAGCTTTAATGTGAAAGTATAAGATGTGTATAGTGGTTGTAATTGTGTAAGGATTATATATTTTGGGTGTTTTTTTCCAAATCCCAAATAGGATGGAATATGTGTGGGAGAATGGACATCACAGGTGCAAAGTAATTTCAGGCAGAATAGCTTGGTTGCCAGGGAGCTAGGAGAGGAGTAAGAGGCATCGTTAGTGTAACAATCTGCTCTGTGAGGGGAAAATTACAGCAGCAGAGAATTTCTGTATTCTTTATATAGGACAAATACTTTTTTTGTTTTATTTTCACTTTTTAGCAGAGTAAACAAATACATTACTCTTTTCCGTTACTTCTGAGAAGCAATAATATTTTGAGTTTTTGGTTAAAGTTTACACAAGTTAGTTTCCCATTTGACAATCTCCACGCAAATGGTTCCATGACATTGTTGTTGTTGTTGTTGTTGTTATGTGCCATCGAGTCGGACCCGACTCATAGAAACCCCTCCTTGGGTTTCTGAGGCAGTATCACTACAGAAGTAGATTGCCCAACCTTCTTTTCGAGGACTGGCTGGTGGGTTTGAATGGCCAGTCTTCTGGTTAGCAGTCAGGTACCTTAGGTACTATGTCACCAGAGCTCCTCCATGACATTAGTTACATTTATCACAACATATCAAGCCTCTTTAATTGTGTTTTGTTTGTTCCCTTTCCAATACTCTAGCTTCCCTGCTTTTTTCCTTGTTCTTCTTTGCTTTTGGGTAATTATTGACCTTTGGGTCCCAAACTGAGTTTTTAAGTAGGATGGAAATCTGACAGATAATATTCTCTATTTTTGTACCACTGTGCTATTTCACTAAAAAGTAATCTCAAAGGATAATCCTAGATCTAAGTTTAATGTGTGTGTCAGGGAGATAGCTTCAGGAAGTCCTTTTGTCTCTACTATTCCAATTTATCTGTTTTTTCCACTTAAAAAAAAAATGTAAGCTCTGTTCCATATTTTTCTCACATTCTCACTTAACAAAATATTGTGACCCTGTTCAGAATGATCAGTATTTGTAGTCAGACACCATCTAGTTCTTCTGGACTCAGGGTAGATGAGGTTGTTGCTCAAGTAGATTGATTTCTTCTCTGAGCTTTTGTTTACCTTCTTGTTGTTTGGCTCCTGATGGGTAGAGACACATAGTTTTGTCTTAAATGGCTGCTCATGACCCTTAAAGATTCTGGATGCTACTCACTTCACTAGGATATAATTCATGATTTATTCTTTTGAACTGTATTACATCAATTGACTGAGTTGTTCCTTGAGACTATTGTTTTAAGTCTTCAATCACAAAAGATCAATATTGGAAAGTGTTTTAATGACTGAGGAGTATCTATATTTTTGTCTTCAATGAATATATGTGCCTGCACCCACGTATTTGTATTTAGCTATCGATATTTCTGCACCAATTGTTTGTCAGTTTGTTGTACTGTAGTGGCTTGTGTTGCTGTGAGACTACAGGTTTTGTCACTGGTATTGTGAATACTAGCAAAGTCATGCACAGTGGACAGGTTTCACCATAGGTTCTAGACTAAGACAGAATGGAAAGAAGGAAGGGGCCATCCATTTCTCAAAGAATTGGCCAGTGAAAACCTTATGAATAGCAGTGAAACACTGATACATTACTGTGAAATTTTATGAATAACCCTGAAACATTGTCTGATATAGTGCTGGAAGATGAGCCCTTCAGGTCAGAAGGCACTAAAAGTATGACTAGGGAAGAGCTGCCTCCTGAAAGCAGAGTTGACCTTAATGACATAGATAGAGGAAAGCTTACAGGACATCCATTTGCTGATGGGGCACCACTCAAAATGGGAACAAATAGCTGCAAACATCTATTAATAATCAGAGTGTGGAATATATGAAGTATTAATGTGGGAAAATTGAAAGCTGTCAAAAGTGATATGGAACACATAAAGATCAATACGTACATTGATAGTACATATATTAAGCATTAGTGCATTGAAATGGACTGGTACTGGCCATTTTGAATCAGACAGTCATATGATCTACTATGTTGGGAATGACAAATTAAAGAGGAATGGTGTGGTATTCATCTTCACAAAGAATGTTTCAAGATCTGTCCTGAAGTACAATGCTGTCAGTGATAGGATAATATCCATACACATGCAAGGAAGACCAGTTAATGCTATTATTCAATTTTACTCACTAACCACCAAAGTCAAAGATGAGGAAATTGAATATGTTTACCAACTTCTGCACTCTGAAACTGACAAAACATGCAATCAAGATGTGTTGATTATCACTGGTGATTGGAATGCAAAAGTTGGAAACAAAAAAGAATCATGGTAGTTGGAAAATATGGCCTAGGTGATAGAAATGACCCTGGAGATTGCATGATAGAATTTTGCAAGACGAAGGACTTATTTGTTGCAAATACCTTTTGTTCAACAACCCAAACAGTGGCTATAAATGTGGACTTTGCCAGATGGAATACACAGGAATCAGACTGATGATATCTGTGGCAAGAGGTGATGGAGAAGCTCAATATCTTCAGCCAAAACAAGGCCAGGAGCTGATTGTGAAACAGATCATCAACTGCTCATATCAAGTTCAAGTTGAAGTTTGTTTTGGTTACCTAATGCCACTCTGGGAGCTCTGGTAGCATAGTGGCTAAGACACTTGCCTGCTAACCAGACGGCTGGTGGTTCAAACCCATCAGCCACTCCTCGGAAGGAAGGTTGGGCAATCCTACTTCCGTAGTGATACTGTCTCGGAAACCCAAGGAGGGGTCGCTATGAGTTGGGGCCGACTCGACGGCACATAACAACAACAACAACAATGCCACTCTGACAGCAATATACCACAAATGAGAGGCCTTAACAAATAAGACTTTATACTTACAATGTGGAGGCTTTAAGTCTGAGTAAAAAGTGCCATGTTCTAGGCGCTGGGTGAAGGCCCCTCAACTTTGGGCTTCAGCTATGCCTCCTGCTCCTGGCCTACTGAAGCTAGAGGCTTTTCTTCTCTCAGCTGCTGGCTGCTGAGGCTGACAAGCCCAAGGTTGACAAGTAAAAAAGCACAGTCCTGATATTACCAAATTACGTGGGATACCATTAACTCAAGTCCATTGTAAGTCCCAAGGTCAGAAGAGCATGGCAGGCTGCTGAATAATGACATGGCTACATGCAGGATTCAAATGTGCCATCAGCTACAGACCATCCCCCAGGGTTTCTCCTTATATACAGAAAGCAGACCACATCCCTAAGGCAGCTTCTCAGCTGTTCACAGTAGATTCTGCCATGGAGTTGATTACCAGTTTCATCATGGGAAATACTGCAGCCAGCTGTACAGCTACTCAACCAGGCCAA
>NW_006921866.1:1202458-1204578 GCF_000298275.1 Orycteropus afer afer | reverse complement strand
CCCAGGTTATGAAGGAGTTTTTCGGTGCGAGGAATTCACCAACACACGACAATGCAAGTGCAAGAAGGAGAGTTTATTTGCTAGCTCGAGTTCGGGTCCCTGCTCTCACCAGTTCAGTGGCTTGAACAAAAGACCTCGTGCTCTTTTACTATCACACATTTATAGAAAAAAATATAGGGTGGAGTAGATAATTGGGTTTTAGGACAGGGGTTTGGGCAGTTGGGGGGCAGGTTGGAATCCCCAGGCTTCAAAGGTGAGTGAGAGATTTTTTTGGGGGACGGGCAGATCTCTTTGATATGTGCAAAATTCGTGGGGAGGTGAGAGCTGTCGGAGCTTTCAAAGGTGGGTGAGAGACTTTTCGGGGCCAGGGAGATCTCTGATAAAAAATTCTGAGGCATGGGACGTGTTAATCTCCATACTAAAGGCTTCTGGTTAAAGATTTCTCAGGCCTCACAAGACGTTTCAGCAAACAGACGCTGTGCTGGAGGCACTCACTCGGTTGGGCCAAGAAATTTAGAAGACAGCTACCTGACCAGCTGACTGGAAAAAATCCATATTTGTGTCCATTCCAAAGAAAAGTGATCCCACAGAATGTGGAAATTATCAAATTATATCATTAATATCACATGTAAGTAAAATATTACTGAAGTTAATTCAAAAATGGCTGCAGCAGTATATTGACAGAGAACTTCCAGAAATGCAAGCTGGATTCAGAAGAGGACATGGAATGAGGGATATCTGGACTGATGTCAGATGGATCTTGGCTCAAAGCAAAGAATACCAGGAAGATATTTACTTGTTTTTTATTGACTAAGGAAGGTTGGGCATTCCTACTTCCATAGTGATACTGCCTTGGAAACCCAAGGAGGGGTCGCTATGAGTCGGAGCCGACTCGATGGCAAACAACAACAACAACAACAACATGCAAAAGCATGATTGTGTGGATCATAACAAATTTTGAATGGCATTGAGAACAATGGGGATTCCAGAAAACTTAATTGTACTCACAGAACCTGTACATAGACCAGGAGGCTGTCATTCGAATAGAACAAGGGGATACTGCATGGCTTAAAATCATGAAAAGAGTTGCTTTAAGGTTGTATCTTTTCATCATACTTATTCAGTTTGTGTGCTGAGCAAATAATTTGAGAAGCTGGACTATATGAAGAAGAATGTGGCATCAGGATTAGAGGAAGGCTTATTAATAACTTGCAATACTCAGGTGACACAATTTTGCTTCCTGAAAGTGATGACTTGAAGCACTTAGTGGTGAAGATTGTAGACTACATTCTTTAGTATGGATTATACCTCAATATAAAGGAAACAAAAATCCTCACAACCAGAGCAATAAGCAGCATAACGAAAGATGGGGAAATGATTAAAGTGGCCAAAGACTTTGTATTATTTCGTTGTACAGTCAACACCAAAGGAGGCAACAGTCAAGACATCCAAAGAATATTTCCTTGGGCAAATCTGCTGCAAAAGACCTCTTTCAAGTGCTGAAGAGCAAATATATCTCCTTGAAGACAAAGGTGAGCCTAACCCAAGCCATGGTATTTTCAATCACCTCTTATGCATGTGAGAGCTATGCAATGAATAAAGAAGACCAAGGAAGAGCTGATGCTTTTGAGTTGTGGTATTGGAGAAGAATGCTGAGAGTACCATGGACTGCTAAAAGAACTAACTGATATATCCTGGAAATAGTGCAGCCAGAATGCTCCTTGGAAGTGAGAATGGCTAAACTTGATCTCACCTACTTTGGTTATGTAGGAAGGAACCATTCCCTGGAGAATGATATCATGCTTGGTAACGTGGATAGTCAATGAAAAAAGGGAAGGCCCTCATCAAAATGGATCAACACATTGGCTGCAATGAGACTCAGGTATAGAAGGATTGTGAGGCTGGCACAGGACTGGGTAGTGTTTTGTTCTGTTGTACATAAGGTCGTTATGTGTTGGAGAGGACTCAATGGCACTTAAAAACAATAACAACAACTCTCCATTCAGGGGCAAGTTTCAGATCTCTTCTGACATCCATTTTGGTCTTTTCTCCCTTTCCTGTCTTTTTAATGATCTTATGCTTTCTTCATGGATGATGGTCTTGATGTCATCCCACAATTC
>NW_006921866.1:1194640-1202117 GCF_000298275.1 Orycteropus afer afer | reverse complement strand
TGAAGTCCATGTGTATAGTGCCATATATGTTGTTAAGAAAAGGTATTTGCAATGATAAGTCATTGGTCTTGCAAAATTCTATCATGCCATCTCCAGCGATATTTATATAACCTCAGCCATATTTTCCAATGACCAGTGATTCTTCTTTGTTTCCAACTTTTGCATTTCAATCACCAGTGATAATCAACATCTCTTCATTCCATATTTGGTCAATTTCAGACTGAAGAAGTTGGTAAAGATCTTCAACTTCCTCATCTCCGGATTTGGTGGTTCGTGCATAAATTTAAATAATAATATTTGTGGTACTTATGTTTATGTGTCTACTTGGATGGGCCTGCTTGAGTGGCTGGGCAGCTGGTGGTAGTTATTCCCCATGATGAGACTGGCAATCAACTCTGTGGTGGAATCTACCACAAGCAGCTGAGTATCTGCCTTTGGGATGTGGTCTGCTTCCTGTATTTAAGAAGACTTGGGAATTATCTCTAGCCTATGGCACTCTTGGACCCTGCATGTAGCTGTGTCATTGCTCAGCAGCCTGCTATGCTCTGCCGACCTTGGGACTTAAAATAGACTTAAGTTAATGGCTGGTGGTGTAGTTTGGTAACATCAGGACTTTGCCTTTTTACTTGTCAACGTTGGACTTCTCAGCCTCAGCAGCCAGCAACTGTCTGAGTGAAGAAATGCCTCTAGCTCCAGTGGGCCAGGGGCAGGAGGCAGAGCTGGACCCCAAGGTTGAGGGACTTTCACTCAGACCCTAGAGCCTGGCACTTTGAACTTGGACTTAAAGCCTCCAAATTGTAAGAATAAACTCCTGTTTGTTAAAACTATCCCATTTGTGGTATATTCTTGTCAGAGCAGCACTGTTGTTGTTGTTTGTTGTTATGTGCCATCGAGTCAGACCAACTCATAGCAACCCCTCCTCGGGTTTTGGAGGCAGTATCACTATGGAAGTAGATTGCCCAACCTTCTTTCTGAGGAGTGGTTGGTGGCTTTGAACCATCAGCCTTCTGGTTAGCAGTCAAGTGCCTTAGACCCTATGCTACCAGAGCTCTAAGAGCAGCACTAGGTAATGAGAATAGTATTGTTAAGTGGTCCTCTTTGTAGGATATTTTCCTATCACTGACAGTATTGTACTTCAGGATAGATCTTGAAACATTCTTTGTGACAATGAATGCCATGCCATTCCTCTTCAATTTGTCATTCCTGGCACAGTAGAGCATATGGTTGTCTGATTCAAACTGGCCAAAATCAGTCCATTTCAGTTCACTAATGCCTAGGATACTGATGTTTATACATTCCATTTCATTGTTGACAACTTCAATTTTCCTGGATTCATACTTCTTACATTCCATGTTCTGATTATTAATGGATATTTGCAGCCCTTTCTTCTTATTTGAGTCACGCCATATCAGCAAATGGAGGTCCTGAAAGCTTTACTCCATCCACGTCATTAATGTCAGCTTTACCCTGAGGAGGCAGCACTTCCCCTGTCATATTTTGAGTGACTTCTGACCTGAGGGGCTCATCTTCTGGCACTATCTCGACCAATGTTCCAGGTCTATTCATAAAGTTTTGCAGTAATATATCAGAGAGTGTTTCACTGCTATTCATAAAGTTTCCACTGCCCAATTCTTTGAGAAGTTGATGACCCCTTCCTTCCACCAAGTCTGTGTTAGTCTGGAAGCTCCACTGAAACCTGTCCACCATGATTTACTCTGCTGGTTTGTGAAATACCTGTGGCATAGCATCCACCCTCACAGCAACATGCAAGCCACCACAGTACAACAAACTGACAGACAAACTATGGTAGTGGGTCTGGTGGTGTAGTATTCCATTGTATGTATGTATCGCAATTTGATTATCCATTCATCGCTTTATGGGTATTTTGGTTGTTTCCATTTTTTACTATTGTGAATAAAGTAGAAATTAAAATAGGTGTGCATATGTATGCTCATGTCATCATTTTCAGGTCTCTTCAGAAGGAAGATTGGACAATCTACTTCTAGAGTGATACTGCCTCGGAAACCTAAGGAGGGGTCATTATGAGTCAGATCCAACTCAACAGCAGTGAATTTGGTTTTGTTTTCAGAAGGTGAGATTGTGAAATCATAAAGTAGTTGTGTTTCTGGTTGTTAAGAAACTGCACCATACCATTTTCTAATGTAGTTGTACCAGTTTAGAGTCCCACCAGTTATGGAGAAGGATCCCAGTTGTCTCACATTTTTACCAACTTTTGTTGCTATCAGGTTTTTTTTTTTTTTTTTTCTTTTTATAATCAGTGCCATTTTAGCTAGGGTATAATGGTATCTCATTGTAGGCTTGAGTTGCATCTCTCTAATGATTAATGATCATGAACATTATTTCATATTTTTTTGACATCCTGGTAAAACTTCTGTTGATGTCCTTTGTTCTTTTTGCAATTTTGATTTTTGTCCATTTATTGTTGAGTTTTTGCAGTTTTCTATTGACATTAGAGATTAAACCTTTATTGAATAAATTATTTCCAAATTTTTTCCCCAGTCTGTAGGTTGTCTGTTTACACTTTATACATACATATATATATATATATATAATAAATTTAATTTATCTCTTGGAAAATTGTTCCTAGGTCTTTATTGTTATTATGCTCTACAATTGCAATATTCTAATGCTAGATTTCTTGATTGAATCCAGTATTTCCTTCTGGGTTTATTTGATTTTCTTTGTTCTTTTATCTTATTTTTTTTGAAGTTTGATGAGTTCAGATATTTTGTCTTCTAGTTCATTCATTCAGTCTTCTGTTTGTTCAACTCCATGGTTGAGTGTTTCTCTTGGTTTTTCCATTTCACTTGTTTTATTCTTCTGTTCCACTAATTATTTTTTTTTCACTGTCCATGTTGAGCCTCTCATTTGTTCAACCATTGGTATTCTGATCTCTGCATGTTGTTTATTTTATGCTTTTTTTTAAAAAAACATACTTTGACTATTTGAAAATTATCAGCTCTTTGTATTATTCTGGCTTTCAAAGAACAAATTTTCTCTTCTTCATGTTTGTTTTTGACTGGATCTACTTTTCTTGTAATTTTGTGTGTTTTGCTACACACACACACACACACACACATATATATATATATATATATAATTTTATTTTTTTACTGAAGTTGGTCTATTTTGTTATCTTTGGTCTTTTATTTTAAATTTTCTATTCTGGTTTTTGTGTGAATATTTTTCTGATTAGACAGCCTGTTGACACAGTTTCAAGTACCCTACTTATAATCTAGAGCCTGAGGCTTGCACCCATCAGCCACTCCATGGGACAAAGTGTGGCAGTCTGCCTCTACAAAGACTTACAGCTCTGGAAATTTCACAGGGCAACTCCACTCAGCCCCACAGGGTCACTATGAGTCAAAATCGCACCAGAGCTTTGAACTGATTCTAAATGGTTAAATAATTGCTGTCATAAACAAGAGCTGCACTCTGCATAGCAACTAAATCAGTTGCCCATATTATTTTGATTCAAGTAGAAATAAATAGCTGTACCTCACTCTAAGATGGTGGCTGATCACACTGTTTTGAATGTTCGGAGTCCTAGCAATAATATTGCCCTCCAAAAGTCCTGCCACTGTCCTTCCTTCTCCAATTTTCAGAAGCCTGATGCAGAAGATTAGATTATTGGCAGGCCTTGGTGGGAGACTCTCTATGTTTTTTCCTCATGGGTAGTCCTGCAGAGGCTTTTCACTTTGTGAGCCATTTCCCTTTGCATTGCCTTATCAGTCTAAAGTATTCCTCTCACTCTACTCCTTTGCTTTCCTCTTGGTTCTAGTACCCATCCTTCTCAGGCCTCAGCAAGAAGCAACAGCACTCTTGCACAGTGCTATGGTCTCCCTTAACCTCCTTCCTCAAAATTTTACAGTCTGAAAATTCCCATGGCCAATTTGTGCTGGTTTAAAGAAATCAAGCTGCAGCTTCCTCAGATTGGCTCCTTTTCTGTGCCCCCAGTTTGAGGTGTTACTCATCACTCTCCTAAAATGACTGCAGTGAGCTAACTCTCTTGATGTTAGTGGGTAGGTTACCTAGATTTTGTGCCATTCCCACTCCTCCCAGCCCTCATTCCTGGATTCACTCTGGTGCATCAAACCTTGAGCTACTGAGTTCCATGACCTCATTCTGTGCTTGTTTTTAATTCGTTTTTCAATGTATTATTTGCTAGGGAAGTAAATGAGAGCCTTCACTCATTTTGCCATCTTTCTCTGTGTATAAAATCTTTTTTTTGAGGAAAAAAAATTTATTAAGTTGTTTCAAATTTACAGGGACCCCATGTGTGTCAGGGTAGAACTGTGCTCATAGGTTTTCAGTGACTATTTTTTTCAAAAGTAGATTGACAAGCCTTTCTTCCATGGTGACTCTGGGTGGACTTGAACTGGCAAACTTTCAGTTAGCAGCTGAGCACATTAACCACTTACACTATGGAGAAACCCATGAGCCATTGGCTGTAACATACACCTGTTTTCCCTGAGATTCAGCTATTGATCCCATTCCCTTTTGTTGGTACAGTGATATCACTAAGGGGATGGATAACACTGTCAGAAGGGGTGACACCAAAATGAGACTGTCTATAAAATTTTTGTGCAGTGTTTCAGCAGACATTTATTATTTCTTACAAAAATATCCATGAAGTTTAATTACAACAACAGAAATATTTTTTGTAAGTCCAGCTTACATGTATCACTATACTTACAAGGTAAAAATTCTATGCCAATTTACTTTTTTGACTCTTCTAATTTGTGTTGGTCAGAGCTGCCATTATTACCAAATTACAATGACATTTTAGGTCACATTTTGTTCCATCTAAATGTTCTACAAGTGCACACTGTTGTTTCAGTTGCTGCCAGTGTTTTTAAAGTTGCAAATATATTTTCTGGTGTTTCAAATTTTCTGGTGTTTCAGCTAAAATATTGTGGTAATTAGTATGTGTGAAGTTATATCAAAACTTTTTTTTTTAGAATGAAATCATAATTAAAGGAAAAGAAGGAGAAAGAATCAAAACAGACTTCCATTCAGTTACTAATAATGTTGTAATTCAATATAAGAGATTTTATGAAAAAATTTTAATATTCAGACAATCTAAGAAATATTACATTTAAGTAACTTACAACTATATCATGTATTACTCTGTGATTAAAATTGGTAATAAACATTACTATGCTTTTTGTATTGTCTTGTATGGGAGAAAATTCATGGGGAGGAGTGACATGAGTTTACAGTACTGGGTGATACCAAACCCTCGTGATGCTACTGTGTTGGTATGAAATTTGCTTTCTTTGGCCTCATAGGGAAGAATCCTGAAGAGATGAGGCAGAGAGTTGGAATCTCTCTAGCCAACAATTGCAAATGCATGGAGCCTGAGGGCAAGTACCAAGTTTCATAAGGGTGAGACCTGGAAAAACAGGGTGTTCATGAAAAATCTCGGAGAAGTGCGGGAATCAGAAACTGGAGGACTGAGCTCCGCAATTAGAAGAAATTATTGGTTTAAATGTTGATCAGGTGAATAGCATGTGGCATCTAGACTTTCTGAGGGAGTTGTTGCATGGAGAGGATGAATATACCTTAAAGGCCTGAGGTAGGATAGATAAAACCCACTGCTGTTGAATTGATTTAGGCTCATAGCAACCTGTCCTTGGGTTTCTGAGGTGATATGACTATGGAAGTAGATTACCCAACCTTCCTTCTGAGGAGTGGCTAGTGAGTTTGAACTGACAGCCTTCTGGTTAGCAGTCAAATGCCTTAGGCACTACACCACCAGATCTCCTAGGATAGATATGTAAACCATTTAACTTTACTGGAGTTAAAATTGTGACTAAGGAAACACCATACTAACTCTCATTGAGTTTATAGTTTCAGTTCAATTCTTACTGATAAGATATGTGATTCTCACAGGAAATATAGAAGTCATCAAGTTGACTCTAAGGACACATACATTAGATTATATGTTTGTTTTAGGCAAGCAAATTAATCTACAAGAACCTACAGTAACTTAATTTTGTTATTTTCTCAATTCATCATGAAAATATGCTGATCACATATTTTAGGCAAAGTGTAGATTTTTGAGTTGTACAGCATGTTTTGTTTCCTGGAACTATATTTAATCTTCTGGACATAAATTGAAAAGATGACTGTTTTAATTAGCAAGAATGGCTGCTCATTCATCTCTGATGTTAATATCAAAAAAGAAAAAAGATGAAAGGAAGGAAGGCTTCACTAAGACTTCTTTAGTGTTACTTGGTAGAAATTTATCTTTTTGCTCAATATGATCTGTATTTATACCCTAATTTAAGCATGGCTATTATGTACACATGAGTTTGCTATGAGTAGAAATGATGTAATGACACCTAACAACAACAAATTGGTTACATAAGGCAAACTTTTATATCCTTACATTTCTTGTCACTAAGAGTTTCCTTGCACTTAGGACTTACAGAAAGATGGAGGAATAGGCAGACAAGTGACGCAGACCCTCTTCAACAAAGAAAAGAAAAAGCAATTGACAGAGATACAGAAGATAATCCTAGAACCCTGAGATTTGAAAGGAACTACACAGAAATGGATTAGGCACCAACTAGTGGAAAAACCTGAACAAAAGTAGTGAATACAGAGATGGTCAGAGATGTGGACTGTTAGCTACTCTGAAGAGACCAACAGCCTGAATATTTGAATATTTCCAAGTGGTGTTGGGACCTGAGAATTGACCTACAGACCAGTCTCAGTCACCAAGGGCTGCAGGGACAACTGCTCTGGTGGCCTATGACTAGGAAGGGAAACAGCAAGGAGGGAGAGAACCTGAGCTGTGGACTTCCTGCTGTCTGGAGGGCCCAGCAATTTTGAATGTTTACAAGTGGCAACCATTTTGGATTTTAAAGTGTTATAGCTTGCTCATTTGGGTTCCAGGGACCTAAGAACAGGCTCTGTTTGCCAGGGTCACCAAGGACATATGAGAGGCTGACAAAGGAAAGGAGATAGGTGGTGAGAGTATAAGTGCTATCAGCTAGTAAATAGAGGAGCACAGTACTCTGCCTGTATAGATAGCATACAAACAAAACAACGAAAAAGAAAATTGTAGGCAAGTCACTCCAACATATAATCACCAATTAAATACAAACACAAAAACATCAAAATGCCTTGGAGACAACAGAGCATCACAGTTCACACAAGGAAGCAAGATAAAGCAGGAGAAAAAAGGGACTAGGATACAGACCCGAAATACATCCTTGAGGAAGACGCAGCATTAGAACTCCTTGATAAGGAATTCAGTAGAATTATGTTTAGGTATCTTCAAAGGATTGAGAGACAGACCAAGGAAAACACAGACAAAACCCTGGAAGAATTTTGGAAGAAAATACAACAATATGACACAATAAATGAAAAATTAGAAATGATTCTAAATCTACAGATAGAAATCCAGAAGATTAATACTAAATTGTCAGAAATAGATAACACATTG
>NW_006921866.1:1190272-1193255 GCF_000298275.1 Orycteropus afer afer | reverse complement strand
ATTGGCCATCAAAGAGATGTAAATCAAAACAACAATGAGATATACCGTCTCACCCCAGCACTGATGCAAGGTTCAATGAGACAGAAAATAACAAATACTGTTGGGGATTTAGAGAGATTGGGACTCTCATACACTGCTTGTGTAACTGTGAAGTGGCACAACCACTGTGGAAAGCAATATGGCTATTCCTTAGAAAGTTGGAATTGGAGATACCATTTGACCCAACAATCCCATTACTAGGTATGTATCCTAGAGAGGTGAGAGCCAGGATAGGAACAGATACATGCACGCTCATGTTCATCACAGCACTATTTACAATAGTGAAAAGATGGAAACATCCTACGTGTCCATCAGAGGAAGAGTGGATTACCAAACTATGGTACATACACATATTGGAATGCTATGCAGCACTAAAGAATAATGTAGAGTCTGCAAAACACCACATAACATGGATAAACTTGGAGGACATTATGCTGAGTGAAATAAGTCAAACACAGGACAAATATAGTATTAGTTCGTTGTTGTGGAAGGTCAAGGAAAAGTTTATATGTGGAGGGAAACATATAAACTGGTTGCCAGGGGCGGGAGGGGAGGGGAGGAAACACTGAAAAAAAAAATGCACTGACCCATGTCACTTTAGTTTTGTGTATTTCACTGTACATAAATTATATTTCAATCAAATGCATTAGAAAAAAAGAGTTTATCAGCACTCACTATTCCAGTTTGATTTTGTACCATTGTTACCTACATTACCTCTATAAATTTGCTTATTTGGCTATTTTACCTTCTACACTACTAGATATTCTTTTCAGAATCTTCTTTGAAATTTTAGCAGTTTGGTGTTGTACTCATGCAACTTTTTTTCTTTTTTTTTTTAGTATCTTCAGCAAAATTTTTCTTATGTGTGATATTAATGATACTGTCAATAATTTCCACATTTTGTTGGACCACCTTCCTTTGGAATGGGCACAAATATAGATCTCTTTGGTTGGTTGGCCTAGGAGCTGTCTTCTAAATTTCATGACATAAATGAGTGAGCAATTCTATCTTTTCAGCCATTTGTTGCAACATCTCAGTTGGTAATTTTCCAATTCCCAGAGGCTTGTTTTTCACCAGTGCCATCAGTGCAACTTGGGATTCTTTCTTCAATATTATCTGTTCTCGATCACACGCTACCTCATGAAATGGCTGAATATCAACCAATTCTTTTTTGTATATTGCCTCTGTGAATTCCTTCCATCTTCTTTTGATGCTTCCTGCATTATTCAATATTTTGCTCATAGAATTATTCAATATTGAACTTGGGGCTTGAAATTTTTCTTCAGTTCTTTCAGCTTGAGAAATGAAGAGTGTTCTTCCCTTTTGGTTTTCTGACTTCAGGTCTTCACACATTTTATTATAATACATTTCTTCTTCTCAAGCTATCCTTTGAAATCTTCTGTTCAGCTCTTTACTTCACCATTCCTTCCATTTACTCTAGCTGCTCTATGTTCAAGAACAAATTTCACAATATCTTCTGACATTCATTTTTATCTTTTCCATCTTTCCTATCTTTTTAATGATTTTTTTCTTTCTTCAATTATGATGTTCTTGATGTCATCTGACAACTCATCTGGCTTTTTTTGTTATTAGTGCTCACTGCAAATCTATTCTTGAGATAGTCTCTGAATACAGGTGGAACATACTCAAGGATGTACTTTGGCTCTTATGGATTTATTTCAATTATTCTTTTTTTTTTTCATCTTAACATGAACTTGGAAAGACTGTATATGAACGTTCTCAGAGAGATGCATGAATGAGGAACTAGAGGACTGAGATCTGCAATTAGAAAGAAATGATTGTTTTAAATGTTGCATATGTGCAATTGATGGTTTGTTCCACAGTTGCACCCGGCCTTGTTCTGAGTGATGATATTTAGCTTTCCTGTCATCTTTTGCCACAGATGTAGTTGATTCAATTTCCATATATTTCATCCAGTGAGGTCCATGTGCACCACCACTGTTTATGTTGTTGAGAAAGGTATTTGATATGAATAAGTCATTGTTCTTACAAAATTCTATCATGTGATCTCTGTTATTGTTTCTATCACAAATGACTTATTTTCCAACTATTGATCCTTTTTAATTTTCAACTTTTTCATTTCATTCACCAATAATTATCAGTGCATCTTGATTGTATGCTTAATCAATTTTAAACTTCAGAAGTTGGTAAAACCCTTCAATTTCTTCATGTTGGCATTAATAATGGTACAGAAATTTGAATAATAGTCATATTAACTAGTTTTCCTTGTATATGTATGGATATCATCCTATCACTTTCCATGTTGTACTTCAGGATAGATCATGACTTTTTCTTTTTCACAATGAATACAATGCCATTTCTCTTCAATCTGTCACTCCCGGTATAGTAGACCATATGATTGTTTGATTCAAAATGGCTAATGTCAGTTCATTCAGTTCACAAATGCCTAGAATATTAATCTTCAAATGTTCTATTTCTAATTTTCCTCAACTCATATTTCATACATTCTACCTTCCAATTATTAATAGATATATGTAGCTTTTTCTTCCCATGTAAGTTGTGACACATCAGCAAATGAAAGTCTCGAAAACTTTGACCCATCCATGTCGTGAATGTGGCCTCTACTTTGAGGAGGAAGCTCTTGCCTAGTGATGTTTTGGGTGATTTTCAACCTGAGGATCTCATCTTCCCGAATACATGTGACAATGTCCCCCTCTTATTCATAAAGTTTTAACTAGCCAGATTTTTTTAAAGTAGATCTCCAGGCCCTTCTTCTTGAAATTCTGCTGAAACCTATCTAACATGGATGATCCTACTGGCATTTGAAATGTGAATAGTGTGATAGTTGAAGATGTGTCAACTTGGCTGGACTCCACTTGTGAGTGGTGGTTCCCATGATGGATCACATGACTGCGTCCTAAGCGGCCGGTCAGTCTAGGGGGAGTTTCCCCAGGGGTGTGGC
>NW_006921866.1:1184701-1189856 GCF_000298275.1 Orycteropus afer afer | reverse complement strand
ACTTTGCTGGTTTTTGTGTTTCTCTAGAGAACCCAATCCAACACAAATAGCATACATAAAACATCACAGCAACATGCAAGCTTCCACAGCACAACAAACTTACAGATGAGTGGTGGTTTAAAATGGTTACTTTTCATTGTGTAAATAATTTTCAAATAAGCTTCTGAATATGGTTATCAGTATGAAAAGCCTGGGGAGAGAGAACAGTGGGGAGAAAAAAAAAATGAAATCAGTTAAAGATAAGGCATAAAATGTACTCAGAGTTTTTATAAAGCCCATCCTGGAAAAAGAGTTTGATAGTTTTACTTTAATGAAAAAAATGTAGAGTGGAAAGAAGGAAAAACTGGCTTCCTTCTCCACTGTTTTCCACTTCAGTATCTAAGTATCTTTACTCTCTAGAAAATAAAATGTACAAGCAGATTATAGATGGTTGTCCAAGGGCAATATTACTTTGGAGCACCATTAATATTTTAAGTTTACATTGAAATAGCAGATGGGACTTTCCTAGTGATTTTGACTGATGGGCAATGCTAAATCTTGAGAAATGGAGAAACTCTTTGAAGAAGAGTACCCCAAGCTCTCTTCCACAGTTTTGCTTTGGTAATTGATGAATTATAATGGTAATTACTTTTCTTAATTGTAAAAATTAAAAAAAAAAAAAAAAAACACCTACTTTCATTAGAGTTTTGTTGTAGCATGTGGCATTTTTTTTAAAAGATACTCAAACCAATTTCTTTTTCTGCCTCAGGTTTCACAGTCACCTAACCTTGAAGAATTCTTAACTAAGTCGCTTTTACATGCACCCCTCTAAGATAGTCTGGTGTGCTTCCACTTCCTAATTGTTCTGTTCTCCAAACCTAAAGAATAGCATCCTTATCCAGTGGTCTGGACTCCTGGAAAATAGAATATTTTATTTTAAAAAAAACAAAGCAAATGTGGCTGTTTCTCATGGTGTATTTTTCTCCACAGAAAGGCTATTTTGTTAATGCCTTCAGCTTTTCTCAGGGCTTAGATTGCTTGGTGAATACACTGAAATGTTTGATCACAAAAATTCTAGTTATAGAATAATTTTGGTCCCATAGGGACAAAATTAAGCAAGCTGTCTTCTCTCATTGGGAAAAGTAACAAATGCTTGTGCTAAGTACCCCCAAAACTTAGTTGTTGAAATTATTTAACACTAGTTATTTTGGGGAAGTATTTAAAATAAAAATAAAAGGGAACCTAATATTTGTCATTAATCACACTCTTAGGACTTCATGCAAATTCCTTCATTTAATCTTCACAGTAACCTATGATTTAGGGCTTTTAAATTTAATGATATTACACATGTAGAATATTTGTAATAAACAGTTTCTGGCACATAGTATGTGTTCAGTAAATAGTGATATTAGTATTTTTCTTTGTTGTTGTTATTGTTGTTATGTGCTTTGGAATCGGGGCAGCGACCCCTCCTTGGGTTTCCAAGGCAGTGTCAGTACGGAAGTACTTTGCCCAACCTTCCTTGCTAGGAGTGGCTGGTGGGTTTTAACCGCCAGCCTACTAGTTAGCAGTCAAGTAAGTGCCTTAGGCATTACACTACCAGAGTTCCTTTTAGAATTATTATTATGTGAACAGAATGTTGTTGTTGTTGTTATGTGCCATCAAGTCGGACCTGACTCATAGCGACCCCTCCTTGGGTTTCAGAGGCAGTATCACTGCAGAAGTTGATTGCCCAACCTTCCTTCCAGGAGTGGCTGGTGGATTTAAACCACCAGCCTTCTGTGTTAGCAGTCAAGTGCTTTAGTCACTATGCTACCAGAGATCCTTGTGAATAGAACAGTAAACAAAAACGAACAAAATATAAACAGCAAAATAAATACCTGCAATAGTAGCAACAATCAACAAAAAAAGGTTAAATATGAATATAAATTGACTTAAGCATGTTCATTTGGTCTTTATCCTTCAGTTCCTTTCACCTACTTTCATTATGTCCTCATCATTATTTTCCCATCACTATGGTTAGAACTATGATGACTTTTAAAGAGTGACTTTTTGGCAGCTTGTAATTGAATTAAAAAGATACTCTAAACTTGTAAATTAATTATTGTATAATATACAATCAACTGCTATGCAGTAAGGCATGGTTAGAATGCATACAATTTTTCCTAAAAGAGGTAATGCTTGCTTGGATTTTCAAGTTTGAGTAGGATTTAGTGTATTTTATTGTCAAAAATAAAGAAAAGGGGAGGGGGATCAAACTACAACTAATATATATAATCACTCTCAATGTTTCTTAAAGATGCTTAACATTTTATAAAAGTTATTTTTTGAGCTGTCAGTAAAAGTACTTTGTAAATACATGACCTATCAAAAATGTAACTCCTTACTCCTTATCTTGGAACCGAACCCTCTGTTCCTTGGTTTCAGGCAAATAGATAGCTGAGTATGAAATAAATATTCCCTGTCTGGACATCAAAAGGAGTAGCTAGCTTTTGCTTTTCCCCTGAATGTTAGTTGAAGACTATACACCCCCTGAGAGTTGACTTGATGTGCTGAAACTCCAGATGACAGATCAGGACTAGGTTTTGGGCTGAAGTAAGTCTGCTAAATTCAATTTGGTTCTCTAGCACTTGAGACCTCATTCTCACTCTCCCTCTTATCTACTTATTGAAAACTGACCCTGGTTCTATTCTCAGCCAATGCACCTCAAGAAGAGCCACTGCCTGTCAGTCAGCGGAGGCCCGAGTGTTATTATAATGCTGAACAAGTTTCAGTAGAACTTCTAGACTAAGGTGCACTGAGGAGAAAGGCATGGTGATATACTTCTGAAAATCAGCCAATGAAAACTTTATGGATCATGATGGTCTAATCTGCAACTTATCATGAGATGGTACAGGATGAGACAGAGTTTTGTTCCCTTGCACATGAAGTCACCAGGAGTCAGATGCTGACTCAACAGCAGCTAACAACAACAAACTACTTTCAAATAGTACACCACTTGAATCAAATATTTATATGTTGTTGCAATTTTGTAAGTTATCTACAATATCTGCAAGCTGTCTTCATGAAACTTGAAATGCGGTTTTTACTTAACATTGTTCTGTGGACATTATCTGTGTTTTCCCTATTCTGGGCTTTTCTTCCCATGTTGTTGCTGTTACGTGCCATCGAGTCGTCTCTGACTCATAGCAACCCTATGCACAGCAGAAGGAAATACCAGCTGGTCCAGCACCAGCTCCCCGATCATTGCTATACTTGAGTCCATTGCTGCAGCCACTGTGTCATTCCATAGATTGTCAATGATAATGAGAAATCCATAGACTGTTGTTTTTTTTTTTTTTTTTACATCATTTGCTTTTGCCCTTCTTTGGTAGCAATTTAATTGCCCCCCACACACACACACACAAAGATGTACATTTTTAATCATAGTAACTCCTTTTGGGTTTCCAAGGTGGTAAATCTTTATGGAAGTAGATTGCCTAGTCTTCCTTCCATGGAGTGGCTGGTGGGTTTGAACTGCCAACCTTCTAGTTAGCAGTCAAATGACTTAGGCACTATACTATAAGCGTTCCTTTCCTAATCCTTGGAACCTGTGAACATCTTATGTCACATGGCAAAGAGGAATTAAGGTTGCGTATAGAATTAAGGATGCTAATCAATTGACTTTCGAATAGGAAAATTATCCAGGATTATCTAGATAGGTGCAATGTAATCACAAAATTAAGCAAAACTATTGCATTCTAGTTGATTCCAATTCATGGTGAAGCCATGTGTTACAGAGAAGACTGAGCTCTATAAAGTTTTCTTGGCAGTAATCTACATGGAAGTGGATTGCCAGGCCTTTTTACTACAGTCCTGCTGACTGGATGTGATCTCCCAACCTTTCAGTTAGTAGAGTGCAAACCATTTATGCCACCCAAGGACCTTAATGTAATTACAAGGATTCTTAAAACTGGAAGAGCAAAGCAGAAAAAGAGAGTCAGAGGGAGACCTTAAGACCTTAATAAAGGCACAGAGAGATGTGATATTGCTGGCGTTGGAGATGGTAGAAAGAAACCATGAGACAAGGAATGTGGTCAGTCTCTAGAAGCTAGGAAAGGAAAGGATATAGATTTCCCCCAGCTTTCTCATGACATATAACCTAACACAAACCTGAGATCTCACGTGCTAATAGTCTATACTTATTAGGAAACGTAACTGAGTTATTTTAGGAAGAAATGATATTGGGATATATCTTAAATTCAGTAGGGAAGAATGAAAATAAAGTAAGCTACAGCAAACAAAGTATTAGAACAGAGGTTCAAATAGATTCTACAGAGGCACAAGAACTTTATTAGGAAGAGAGAGCAGAGCAGAGAGATAGAGGTCTTTTCTGAGATCGATAAGTTCTTGGATACAAGGGTATTTTTTTTGGAGCCCTAGTGGTGCAGTCATTAAACTCTGGGTTGCTAACAGAAAGGTTGGTGATTAGAACCTACCAGCCACTCTGCAGGAGAAAGATGTGCCAGTCTGTTTCTGAAAAGATTTACAGCCTCAGAAACCCTATTGGGCACTTCTACTCCAGCCTATAGGGTTGCTATGAGTTAGGGATCACATGGTAAGTTTTGTTAAAGTGGCATATAAGCTGGTAAATTTGCACTTGGTAAGTGACTGAATGATATCTATTCATTGTATTTACATATTGTTGTTGTTGTTATTGTTGTTTTAAATGGCAATGGTCCATCATCAATGCATAAATTTTGGAATGTGCCAGATTGAGTTCTATTTCTGAGTCTTTTATATACTCTGTGAACCTCAGTCCCCTCATTTGGAAAAGCAGGGTACTAATCACACTTAAGGAGCTCTGATAGCATAGTGCCTAAGGCACTTGACTGCTAACCAGAAGGCTGGCAGTTCAAACCCACCAGCCACTTCTCAGAAGGAAGATTGGGCAATCCTACTTCTGCAGTGATACTGCCTCAGAAACCCAAGGAGGGGTCGCTATTAGTTGGGGCCGACTCGACGGCAAATAACAACAACAACAATCACACTTATCTCATAGACCTGTTATGAGGATTATATGGCATAATACAAGTAAATACAGGTAAAAGAGCTGAACAGAAGATTTCAGAGAGCAGCTCGAGTAGACAAAGCCAATTACTATAATGAAATGTGCAAAGACCTGGAGTCTGAAAAC
>NW_006921866.1:1169651-1183026 GCF_000298275.1 Orycteropus afer afer | reverse complement strand
CTGTGCATGGGGTCGCTATGAGTCGGAAACGACTCGACGGCACTTAACAACAACAACAACAACAAGTAAAACACTTAGATGTTTGGCATCCAGCAAGCATATCAATAAATGACAATTTTCATTATTATAGTAATAATTACAAAATGTTTATAATTTTGGGAAGACAGAGCCTGAGGTGTTCGGTACAATGATTTTTCCATCAAGTGAAGCTGAAAGGTGTCCTATTTTCCTAGCAGTTCTAAAATTGGCTAATGGTACATTCCACTCCAATGCAGTGCTGCATAGCATTCTACTTAATGTTATTGAAAGATGTGTTAATTTTAGCTGTCACAGATAGTTATTAAATGTAAGCATTTAATCAGCAAAAAACAGATATTTCAAAACACACACAGACACTCTCTTTGACAATTAGGCTATATAAGTTATGGACATTTCTTTTCTACATTGTTAAAAAGATCATAAAATTTATAGATAGATACATGTACTAGGTTTTGACAGGATCAAATGAAACATAATGAAAACCATTAAAAAGCACATGTTAGATATGTAAAGTGATTGTTGAGGAGAAGACTATATGTAATAAATTATTAATAAACAGAAAAGTAGGAGATAGCCAGTTAATAACCAAATACTAACTGTGTGATTGATAAAACATTAAAAGTAGCTGTAGAGCAGGGGCTGATGGTTTCTAGAACTACATAAGAAAACTTCATGAGAACCTGGAGTTTGGCTTTAAAATATAAACGAGGAGAGAAAAATGGAGGTGGTAATTTCAGAAAAGAGAAAAGAAGTCAGGAAAAGGACTAAAGGAAGCTTGAACATTTTGAAAAGCGGGAGAAAAAGATAGCCATCAACCCCTAAGAGGTGCTGAGTAGAGAAAACATTATCCAAGCTCCCTAAACAGCCCCAGTGAGCTGGTATTCAGGAGACAGCATGCAAAAGCTACTGCTGTTAGCTTTGTAATAACAGTACTTTAGGAGTCCATAGGTGGTGCAAGTGGTTAAGGGATCAAATACTAACAAAAAGAAAAAAAAAAGTCAGTTCACACATACTCAGAGGCACCTCAGAAGAAAGATCTGATGAACTGCTTCCAAAATTTCACAGCCTTGAAAACCCTGTGAAACAATTCCACACAGCACACGTGAGGTCACTGTAAATTGAAATCGACTTGATAGCAACTGGTTTACTTTATTGTTTTTCTTAACATTAGCCTGACTCTTTTAATCTATAATCCATAGGTAGTGACTTGAATGTGCAGTGAAAAATGAAAATGAAAGAGGTAAAATAAAATCAGGTTTAATCTTAAGTCAACCATGCATTCTCATGAACTGTGAAGAGGTTCAGGCTTCTTCTCTACTAATTGGCCCTATTATGGATAATGTGGTTGTTCAGGTTATTCTGCAGAAGGAAAATAAATGAAGAGCAAAATACAAATGTTAAAGTATCAAGCCTCATTAATTAGATATATATTAACACATTTTAATAAACTACTTGCTGTGCTTCAAGGGAATGGTGGAAAGGTTAAGGAGGTTTATTTTGTGTCAATCTGTCCTGTTTCCTTAAGTGCTATGATAAGGCCAAACCAATATTATTCTGTAAATGCTCCAATAAGAATTGAATATAAAATCACCATTGCCTCAAACTTAGTAATCTGCTTCTATAATTGAATAAGTAATTTGCTTATAATTGAATATAATTTAAATATAAACTTATTCTCATGTCATTAAAAAAATTACCATACTTTCATATAGCCAATTTATTAATTACTCAGTATTTCTCCTTAAATCAATTTGCTAGTTTATTAAATTGGTTTATTTTAAAAGGGGACAATAAGGGTGGAAAGCCAATAGTGTTTGCTCTTAACAGAACATATGTATTGTATAAATATAATAATATATGGACCTCTGGTGGTGTAGTGCCTAAGGCATTTGACTGCTAACCAGAAGGCTGGCATTCAAACCCATGAGCCACTCCTCAGAAGGAAGACTGAGCAATCTACTTCTGTAGAGATACCACCTAGGAAACCCAAGGAGGGGCTGCTGCGAGTCAGATTTGACTTGATGGCAGTGAGGTGTTTTTGTTTTTTTTTTTTTTTCTGGTGGAATAGTGGCTAGGATATTTGGCTGCTAATAGGATGGTTTGTGGTTCAAAGCCACTAGCTCCTCCATGGGAGGAAGAGGAGGCAATCTACTTCTTCAAAGATTTACAGCCTTAGAAACCTAATGGGATTCACTATGAGTTGGAATCAACTTGATGGCAGTGGTTCAGTATAATAAAACAAAAATATTATTATCAAATGCTAGTCATAAATATAGTTGCTTGTTGAAGATGTTGAGTCAGAATCTCCCATTCTCTTAGTTAGAAAACAAGTTATTTAAAAGGAGGAAATACAGAGAATGAAAGTACATAAATTTCAATATAATTTAATGCCATATCCAGAAACCACTTAAAACCATTTGGTTTACTTCTGATGCTTTAGGAGGCAGTAGTGAAAGGAAATTAAGGGAAAAAAATGATATGAGGCTGTCATTATGAAACTGAGCTGTGCCATAGTTCTGTATTTCAGCCCTTTTAAATCCCCAGTCTCCACTAGGGCAGGTAATTTACACTTAAGTAATATTTATTAGATCATTATAATGTGTGAATATTACTTTAAAATTCTATAGCATTTGAAGCTAATTAAGATGATCCATTCATTTATTCACTGACTCATTAAATAAATATTTATTCAATGTCTATGAGATATCAGGAATTGTTATAGATACCAAAACTTCAGTAGTAAACAAAACAGGTAGAAAAAAAAAAAGTCCTGCCTTCATGAAGAGAAAAACTCATACATAAAAATGTATATATTTAGATATTAGTGTATTTAGTCCATATCCCTAATATATCAGCTCTTCAAACTCAATTGCAAATATTTCTCCCATATTGTCTCATTAGGTTAGAGACTGAATCATATTTTTATTTGCATTTCCAGCTATAATTAGATCATCTTATACATAACAGGTATTAAGTTTATGAATGAAAATTAAAAGGTTTGGCATATTTAGCTTGTGAGTACATATTGATTGAATCAAATTGAAGTATTACATTCTTCAATTTGAGATCATAATGGTTGTGTATGAAAAGTGATGATTCAATTTCCTAATAAATTACTAAGTGGATTTCAGTTCTAGAAAAGAGGACCTCTTTTCTAGACATGAAGGAGATTATGTGTGTCAGAGTTTATGTAGTAAATATAGATCTTATTGATGACGGTTCTAAGTCCTCTTCATCCTTGAGCATTTACAATCATTTTCATTGAAGTTTTTTTTTTTTTTTTTTTTTTTTTCCCTTCTGTACATCCCATTACCATTGAGTCAATTACAATTCATAGTCAACCTGCAGTGTAGGGTAGAACTGTTTCATCGGGTTTCAAAAATCTGTAATCTTTACAGATGCATATTGACACTTCTTTCTACCTTGAAGGGACTGGCAGTCAGGGTCTTAACCACTGTGACACCAGGGCTCCTTCCTTTACTGTACAGTGCTTTCTTAATGTGGCTCTCCAAATACTTTCATTTTAATTGTTGTTCTTCTGTTCCAATTGCACTGTACGCACTTAATATAGTCATGCATTTGACAGATATTTACTAATACTTGCTGTATTACACTGTCATCATTATATTTGTTTTGGGCATAATTATTTCTAATCTCCTACAACAAAGCTTTAAAAAAGAAAAGGGAAATAGATACCATCTCATATATACCAGCGTCCATTGACTGACTGCAGACTTTGTTGAAGATTTGTTAGGCAGAGTTAGGCTCAGGTGGAAAGGTTAGTGAGATGAATTCTATCTGTCACAAAACCAGTTCTATCAGTTTTCTTTTAATTCTAATGCACAAAGCTATTTCTCCACTGGAGCCTTAATATGTGCTGTCTACTCCATGAGGGTCATGCTTATTTTGATTTAGATGGCATCCTCTCAGATCTAAATTGCACCCCATTACTGACTTTCCTATCTCTGCCATTATTTTATTTCAATTACTATTTTATCTCCAAACTTCTATAACAAATAAGATTTTTTGTTTGTTTGTTTGTGTGTGTATGTACTTAAGTAGGATCTATCTAGCACAGTACTTGGCATAAACAGCACACATATTTTTCATGAATGGATAAATATTGCATGGATGAATGGATGGATGGTAATTGTTAGAGCTCCATCGGCACTCAACAACCACACCACACTCCAGGGTACCCAATAGGAGATTTTATTAAGGAGGCGAAAGGGTGCCTGCACTGAGGAAGGACAGAAGAAGAAGAGGAGGAAGAAGAAGAGGAAGAAGAGGAGAAGAGGAAGAAGAGAAGAAGAAAGAAAGGGGAAGAAGGGAAGAAGAGAAGAAGAGAGAGGAAGAAAAGGAAGAGGAAAAGGAGGAAGAGGAAGAGAGAGAGAGAGCAGGGGAGAGGGTGGTGTTATATAGACCTGGGGTTAGGAGGTTGTACATCAGAGCTAGGGGAAGAGGTCTTAACCTATCAGAGGCTATGTTGCCTTTTAAAATCCGCGCCTTGGAGGAAGCTCAGTTTCAACTTCCTTTAACTGACTTCTGACCTTGGGTGGGCAGCAGGGAATGAAGAAGAACCCAGAAGAGCCGCGCAAGATGGTGTGGCATATCTCTAACAGTAATCATATATATGTTCTCACACAGACCAATTATTTTTCAATTATGGACTTGGAATATGTAACTTTACACAGATTTTTTGGTCAGTAAAATAACTTTCATTAAAAAAGATTTTATTGATTATATGCCATTGACTAGTTGTACCATAGAGTGTCTATTTTAAACCAGATGTAGTAAAAGCATTTTATCCATGTATCAATATTACTCCTTACAATTATTCTGCAATATGAATAATATCATTAATGTAAATAGCATCATTTTTATTTTGCAGAAGGAGAAATTGAGTCTAAGGTAAGTCAATCAAACTCTTCAAGATCTTATAACTAACATGGGACAGAACTGGGTATTAAACCCAGACTGTCTTACTTTAAAACCATGGTTCTTTCCACTAAGTCCAAAAAAGGTGACATAGAACATTACAATTGTGATAATATTGTTAATTTCTCATTACAAACATATAAAACATGATGCATTGCTTTGAAAATAAATATAAATTATAGTGCTGATATAATAAAAAACAATAATATTAAAATTAATAAAAATTGATATCATTAATATTGGTAATAATAATACTTAAATGTGCTTCTGTAGTCTGTACACAAACCAATAGGCAGTTGTCTGAACAGAACAAGGGGATACTTAATGGTTTAAAATCAGAAAAGTTGTGTGTCATGGTTGTATCATTTAACTATACTTACACAATCTGTATGCAAATAATGAGAAAAGCTGGACTATATGAAGAAGAACGTGTCATCAGGATTGGTGGAAGGTTCATTAACAACCTGTGAAATGTAGACAACATAACCGTGTTTGCTGGAGGTGAAAAATATTTGAAGCACTTATTGATGAAGATGAAAGAATACAGCATTCATTATGGTTTACATTTCAAGATAAGGTAAACAAAAATACTGACAGCTGGACAAATAAGCTACATCATGATAAGTGGAGAAAAACATTTAACTTGTCAAGGGTTTCATTTTACTTGGATCCAAAATCAACACACATGAAAGCAGCAGTCAAGAACTCAAACTACCTATTGCATTGGGAAAATCTGCTGCAAAAATCTGCTTTAAAGGATTAAAAAGCAAAGATACCACTTTGAGGATGTGGTAGTTTGGTTTGTGTGTCAACGTGGCTGGGCCTGGTTGAGTGGCTGGGCAGCTGGTGGTAGTTAATCCCCATGAAGAGATTGGCAATCAACTCCATAGTGGGATCTACCACAAGCAGCTGGGTAGCTGCCTTTGGGTATGTGGTCTGCTTCCTGTATATAAGGAGAAGCCTTTGGAAATGGTCTCTAGCCTATGGCATGCTTGGACCCTGCATGTAGCCATGTCATTGCTCAGCAGCCTACATGCTCTGCCGCCCTTGGGACTTAAAATTGACTTAAGTTAATGGCCTGCTGTGTGGTTTGGTAACATTGGGACTGTGCCTTCTAACTTGTCAAGCTTGGGGTTTCTCAGCCTCAGCAGCCAGGATCTGTCTGAGTGAACAAATGCCTCTAGCTCCAGTGAGTCTGGAGAAGGAGGCAGAGCTGGACCCCAAGGTTGAGGGGTTTTCACCCAGTCCCTAGAGCCTGGCACTTTGAACTTGGACTTAAAACCTCCAAATTGTAAGAATAAACTCTTGTTTGTTAAGGTCATCCCATTTGTGGTATTTAGAGACCATCTAAATAATAGATTTGATGCATTGAAAACCAGAAGAATTGTGGGAGAATATCAAGTACATTATCCATGAAGAAAGCAAGAGATCACTAAAAAGACGAGAAAGGAAGAGAAGACCAAAATGGATGACAGAAGAGACTCTGAAACTTGCCCTTGAGTGGAGAGAAGCTAAAGCCAACGGAAGAAATGACAAGATAAGAGAGCTGAACAGAAGATTTCAAAGAGCAGCTCGAGCAGACAAAACAAATTACTATAATGAAATGTGCAAAGACCTAGAGTCTGAAAACCAAAAAGGAAGAATGTGCTCAGCGTTTCTCAAGTTGAAAGAATTGAAGAAAAAATTTAAGCCTTGAGTTCCAATATTGAGAGATTCTATGGGCAAAATACTGAATGATGCAGGAAGCATCAAGAGAAGATGGCAAGAATACACAGTCACTGTACCAAAAAAACTGGTCAATCTTCATCCATTTCAGGAGGTGGCATATGATCTAGAACCAATGGTACTGAAGGAGGAAGTCAAAGCTGCAATGAAGGAATTGGTGAAGAACAAGGCTCTAGGAATTGATGGAATACCGATTGAGATATTTCAACAAATGGATTCCCCATTGGAGGCATTCACTCAGTTATGCCAAGAGATTTGGACGACAGCTACCTAGCCAACTGACTGGAAGAGTTCCATATTTGTACCCATTCCAAAGAAAGGTGATCCCACAGAATGTGGAAATTATAGAACAATATCATTAATATCACATGAAAGTAAGATCTTACTGAAGATAATTCAAAAAATGTTTGCAGCAGTATATTGACAGAGAACTTCCAGAGGTGCAAACTAGATTCAGAAGAGGACGTGGAACAAGGGATATCATAGCTGTTGTCAGATGGATCTTGGCTCAAGGCAAAGAATACCAGAAAGATGTTAACTTGTGTTTTATTGACTATGCAAAGGCATTTGAGTGTGTGGATAATGACAAATTATGGATAACATTAAGAAGAATAGGAATTCCTGAGCACTTGATTGTTCTCATAAAGAACCTGTACTGTGACCAGGAGGCTGTCGTTCAAACAGAACAAGGGGACAATACATGATTTAAAATCAAGAAGGGAATGTGTCAGAGTTGTATCCTTTCCCCATACTTATTCAATCTCTATGCTGAGCAAATAATCTGAGAAACTGGACTATATGAAGAAAAACATGGCAACAGGATTGGAAGAAGAATCATTAACAACGTGAGATATGCAGATGATACAACTTTGCTTGCTGAAAGTGAGAATGACTCGAGGCACTTACTGATGAAGGTTGAAGAATACAATATAAAGTCTGCAGTATGGATTACATCTCAATATAAAGAAAACAAAAATGCTCACAACTGGACCAATGAGCAGCATCACAATAAATGGAGAGAAGCTTGAGGTTGTCACAGAAGTCGCGTTGCTTGATTCTACAATCAATACCAATGGAAGCAGCAGTTAGGACATTAGACGATGTGTAGCATTGAGAAAGTCAGCCACAAAGGAACTGTTTCAAGTGCTGAGGAGCAAGGCTGTCTCCTTAAGGACTAAGGTGTGCCTGACACAAGCCATGATATTTCTAATTGCCTCATATGCATGTGAGAGCTGGACAATGAATAAGGAAGAATGAAAAAGAGTTGATGCTTTTGAGTTGTGGTGTTGGCAAAGATTGCTGAAAGTACCATGGACTGCCAAAAGAACTAACAGATCTGTCCTGGAGGAAGTGCACCTGAAATGCTCCTTGGAAGCGAGAATGACCAGACTTCGTCTCACCTATTTTGGTCATGTTGTCAGAAGGGACCATTCCTTGGAGAAGGTTGTCATACTTGGTAGGGTGGAGGGTCGACGAAAGAGGGGGGGGGGCTTCAACGAGATGGATTGACATGGTGGCTGTGACGATGGGCTCAAGTATAGCAGGGATCATGGAGCTGGCGCAGGATCGGGTGGTGTTTCATTCTGCTGTGCATGGGGTCGCTATGAGTCAGAAATGACTCGATGGCACCTAACAACAAGAACAACAATTTGTGGTATATTTCTTGTCAGAGTGGAACTAGGTAACCAGAACAGAGGATTAAGGTGTGCCTGACCAAAGCCATAATATTTTCAGTAATTTTATATGTATATGATAGCTGGACAGTGATTAAGACTGAAGAATTAATACCTTTGAATTATGATTTAACAAAGAATGTTGAATATACCATGGACTGCCAGAAGAATGCCAATAATTTTTCCTGGAAGAAGTACAGCCAGAATGCTCTTTAGAAACAAGAATAGTGAGAATTTGTCTCCTGTAATTTTTACATGTTATCAGGAGGGGCCAGTCCCTGGAGGAGGACATTATGCTTTGTAAAGCAGACAATCAGCAAAAAAGAGGAAGATTTCCAATGAGTGGTTGGAACAATAGGATGAAACATAGCAATGATCTGGGGGATGGCATAGGACTGGGCAATGTTTGGTTCTATGGTACATATGACTGCCATGAGTCAGAACTGACACGAGGGCACATACAACAACAACAATAATAATCCTAATATGTAGACTAAATACTGGTGGCCTCTGAGCCAGATATGCTTGACCTTTTTGTGGGGTTTGTGGGAGGAGAACGATAAGAAACAGTAAACTGTTTAAAAATTTTAAGCAATGTCTTTTTAATTGGGAGAACACACACACACACACACACATCCAAACATCTGGCTTCTGAAAAATATGCAATTATTTCAGTAGTGGACTGATTATGCTAGCAACAGTGAGTTGGAGTCTGGGACCTGCTTCTCCTTTAAATAAGATAATCAGTTGACATTGAGTTAATTCCTACTCCTGGTGACCCTGTCACTAAGAGTGTCAGAGTCAGAGTGTCAGATGGAACTGTTCTCCATAGAGTTTTCAATGGCTAATTTTTTGGAAGTCAGTCCGTCACAAGGCCTATTGTAGCTCTGAGTAGACTCAAGTGTCCAACCTTTCCATTAGCAGCTAATTTGTTAACACATAGCTCCCTGCAGTTCAACACTCTCAGCAGACCAGTTTAGATAAATGTCTAACTATAGACATTTGTATTTGAGACCAATCATATTATAGATTTAAGGAATGTCTTTGATATAGAATCCATTCTCCTTGTTTTCCATTTTTCTTTGCAAGTGAGTTATATTAATTGGCAACAAAATGTAAGAGAGAAGAAGGGCTCTTCCTTTCTTGAGTGACACTACATCAAATGTTATTACCAGAGCTTGTAATACTCTACTGTAAAAAATTATAGTTAATGTGAAAATGAAGCTATAAAATTACTTTTAATCATTGAAGATAAATTTACATCAGATTTCTTGATACTTTTAAATGTCTGATTAAGCTATAATAACAGACAATTGAGAGCAGGGAAAAAAATGTAAGATTAATCATCATGTGAAACTCCAGACTGAATTTCAATTTATACTGCTGTTCATTTTTAGAAAGATTTTAATAGATTCTCTTTAACCTGAACTACGTTAAAATAAATAAATAAACATAACTAATGAAAACATGTCATTAATTAATTCCTGAACCACAAAAATTATTGATTTGTGTTTCTAATCCCATGAGACTAGTCTGATAAGTGAGCAGGGAAAAGATTATACAGTTTGACAGTTACAGTGTTGCCTTGCCTCCTATGATTGTATGAGGTACAGAATAAATGACACTTATATGTAATTATAACTGATGTTGAATTATGCAATGAGCATTATTGATGATCAAAATAAATGTGTCAGTATGCCTCTAAACTTTTAAATGAAAAATGAATCTGTGTGTTTGTTTTCACCATGCATGGGGAATAATGTTTGCCATTCTGTATCATTTTATTTTTAAAAAAGTAATAAAATTAAACCAAAAATGTTTGAGCCAGTTAGTCCAAGACTGAACATTGGAAAGATTACAGACTTTAATACCAAAATAGAACTGAGCTCCCACCAAATGTAAGCTCCATTGGCTAGTTGTGTGTCTAATCTTCAACATATCCATAAAAACTAGACATACCAGATGCGGATTTTCAAACATCTGTGTTGATATAATCTGAGTCCTCTTGTTTATAAATAGACTGTACCAGGTCACAAATCTTATAAACAGAACTTTATCAATGTTACACTGTGATGCAATGTATCCACAACTACACTGGCCTGTCCTTATAAAATGTAGATAACATCCATATGTGCAAATGATCATTGCAATATATACAGGAAATAGTCCCACTTTATATAAACATTCTAAGGATCCATTATATCACAGTATAGAAGGTCTAGAAAATATATTCAGAAGTTATAGCCATATGAAATAAATTGATTTTTGGTATGAAAAACTCATTGTGAATTTAGGGAACCATATTGTCAATAGTGCTGGGTACTCTGCTTATTCATCTACAGAGTATGGCATCTGATTGAAAAAAGATTATCAAATATACCCAAATACATCCACACCTAATGACTGTGTATACCATCAGGTTGAATCACTATTTTCTCATTGTCCTTTGTACATTCATTTTAATAAGCATTTCCAAAATGTATGAGTAAAAATTCAAGCAATAATGATTACTTTTTTATTAGTATTTATTTTTAATGAAGATTAAGGTGAGATGAGAAATACATTGTACTTATATTTAATGTTGAAGATTTTATACTAGTTTGATGGCTATAAGTATATCTGTATTTATATCATATAGGTAACTTGTGTTGAATACTTTTGTGTTACAACATTGAACTGCTTTGCATGCATGATCCTTACACAACTCCCTTTGGAATATAATATTATATGGGATGTCTAAAAATAAATAAATGTAAATAATTTATCCATATTTAATAGGCAAGAGAGCGAAGATTTTGTTTTAGCTTTGTCTGATTCCAAAAGCTATCAAAGAATTCTATAACTATATTGTCCTTATGTAAGTTTATATACACACAGAGACACATATATAGATACACATATAAGTATACATTATTGAGGGTATATAAATGAGCTTTATATACATATATATATATATGTCTAAGGTAATTTCCTAAATTTTTATAATCAAACATATTTGTAGAACCAAGTTCATCATCTTTCATTCAACATTTATATTTTCTTCCTAAAAACTCAATTTCTATTATTGTTTATCACTCTTTTACCTGTCATTCAATTTAACATTCATAACTTCATGAATTATTCCATCTTCCTCACTTCCAATGTCAATCACTCACCCTATGCATTATATCTTTATAGAGGCAAACACCCACTTCTCGTTTTGTGAAGCTGACACTAATTGCTGACTTTGTGATATTTTCACACAGTGGCTTAGTCAGAAAATCTTTGCTAAGATATTAGCTGATGGCCTTAAGTTACTACTTCCTTAGAGAAGTTCATACACAAAAAAAGAAATTTTAAATTTTAAAAAATTCAAGGATTAAATGTATACTTTTTCTCCATGAAAATGTATTCATCAGCATTTGTGCTGAGTTTTGAACATTCTAACTATCTATTCCATAGTTGTCCATCATGAAGATATATTTCTTCTCTGTCTTGAATATTGATGCCATTTTTCTGTGTCAAAGAAATATCTCTGTGATGGACAATTTTTAAGAGGCATGTTCTTTGCTATGTAAGGCCTTGTTTTCTATATGGAATTGTCAGTCATTTCTGGGACAATGATTATTTAAGAATTGAATCAATCTGTCAAGGCTCATTCCAATTTTATATCATTCCTTCATCAATGACAGAGAAAGCTTGCTTAATACAAAATGATACCAAAAGGTGTTTTTGAATATTCAGATTTCCTAAAATTAAATTAATACTTTTTTGAATGTATTTATTATTTATGCTAAAAAGAAAGTCTTAAATTTGAACAAGAGTCATTAAGAACATGTGAAATTTTAAGTTTGAACAATAAAAGGATTCTTCTTGGTTTCTATACATATTCTCCTAAAGGCAGTCTGACTATGTTAAAACAGGGTGAGAACCAAGAAAATGTAAGTAGCCTTAGATGATTTGAATGGTGGCTATAAAAATCAAAAGTCAGTATTTATTTAATATATGTCTCTTGGCTGTTTTTTCTTTTTAAAAAAACATAAATTACACATTTTTGTATTTCTGTGTTACATTCCTTTTATAAAAATTGTTGTATTTTCTTTACTTTTCTTAACACTGTCACTGCAGTTGAAATTCATCTTGATGAGGAAATGGATATAAAGTGTCAGGTAAATTGTTTCTATGAGATCAACTTCTCCCACATCATAGTATTCTACCTGTTCTCTTTCCCACTGAGATTTTACCAAGAATCTGGTTTTAAAGAACCATGAATGCCTTATAATTCGAATATGACTTCTAGTTATGGATAGCCTACTGGCTGTGAAGGCTGAGGGACCAGAATAACAAAGGTGACTCTGCAGGGTTTCAGAACAGGAACTCTTCAACTTTTTATACCTTTGTGTGGGTTCTGAGCTCTGTGCTCCATGAATTGACTGGATCTTCAACACTTAAACTGTTTACAATTCTTAGAGGAATATTTGGTAGATTCCACTGAATATTGGTATTAAAAAACAAAACAAAACAAAAAAAAACCTCACTACTGTCAAGTCGATTCCGACTCACAGCAACCTCTCGTTGGGTTTCTGGGACAGTATCACCACGGAAGTAAATTGCCCAGTCTTCTTTCTGATGAGTGGCTGCTGAGTTTGAACTGCTAGCCTTCTGGTTAACAGTCAAATGTCTTAGGCACTATGCCACCAGAGCTCCCAAATATTGGTATAGAAATTATATATTGGCTGAGGGACTAAAGGCTGAACAAGCCTTTTGCATTTCTGAGCTCTAGGCTTAATTCTCATATCAACTAGCTCTATTAACCTTTGGCAGATGGCAATTATTCCTTTTCTCAATGTTGTTATCTCTTGTCAAAAGTGATTAACATGTGTCTTATTTTATGGAGTATCTAAGAAAATTAGCTCTGAGGTACAAAATTCTTTAAGCTATTTGTGATTTGAAATGTGAAACCCTAAAATTTAGCTCTGCATAAGCATAAATGCTATACTAAATAAAACCATATATATATA
>NW_006921866.1:1161959-1169551 GCF_000298275.1 Orycteropus afer afer | reverse complement strand
ATATATATATATATATATATATATATGTATATATATATATATGTATTGCCGAGTACAAAAGCAAACAAGGAAACTTCATTTCCAGGATGAAAGTGCATGGAAGGACAACCTAGAAAAACAAAAATATCTGTTAAAAACTATTTTAAAAAATGTAAAGCCTCTGGAAATTGTCTTTGTAAAGTATATAGCAAATGAAGAAACACTTATTCAAGAAAATCTACTAAATCTTAGTAAGAACGACAAAAGTCTGTGGCATTTGAAACACAGCCCATTCTCCTCTCTGCCCTCTGCTGGGTGGATGTGTCTAAGAAGATGGGGCTTCCTCTCCCCTAAACTCCTAACTAAGGCTTACCAAATGCCAGTGGAAGAGTTTAAGCACCTCTCATCCCTCCAACTTCAAGATGAAGAAGGCAAATCATGGTGAGTTCAAATGAGAACCCAGGAGCTAACTTTCTCCACCTAGGCTCCATTTATAGGAGAGCAAATCTACCCTTGGCATGGAAAGCTGAAAATATTGAGGTCTTGACTACCATTGTCCTAGTTCATTCTTAGTGCAGAGGTTCTATGCAGGGAGATATTATCCGAGAGGACCCGAGATTATTGCCTCGTGCAATGCCCAGGCAATAATTTATGATTTAAAGAGTTTGTACAGAGAAAGAGGTTATCCATAAAAATTGTTGTTGTTGTTGTTATGTGCCGTCGAGTCGGACCCGACTCATAGCGACCCCTTCTTGGGTTGCCAAGGCAGTATCACTACGGAAGTAGATTGCCCCATCTTTCTTCCAAGGAATGGCTGGTGGGTTTGAACTGCCAGCCTTCTGGTTAGCAGTCAAGTGCCTTAGGCACTACGCTACCAGAGCTCCCAACAATAGCTCCTCTTAATTAAGATTAACAAGTTAAACTAAGCTCAAAGCTGTACCCTCAAGGAGCAATACTGCAAGGGAAATAGACTTCAACAAAGTAGCCTAGCTATGTCACAAACAAATGAACAAACCACAAAAACGAGACCTGAACAGAAGAGAGGGGATATCAGTATATATATACTAACTAACTAACATGCCCAGTTTTCAACAACAACAATAAAACTAAGAGACTTGCAAAGAAACTAAAATGTGTATTTCACATGGGGGGGGGGGCAGAAAGACACAGACAACATGAACTTCTTGTGAAAAGAGCAAGGTGACACAATTCACAAAGGCTTAAAGGTAGCCATTATAGATATGTTTAAAAAATTAAGGAAGTAAATGATGTACAGAAGTAAAGGAAGGAATGAAGACAATGACAATAAACAGAGAATATCAATAAAGAGGTAGAAATTATTAGAATAAAAACAGATAAACTATATTTGAAACACTGGAGTTGAAAATTAAAATAACTGAAAGAAAAAAAAATAATTAGAGGTTCTCAATAGTTTATTTGAATAGGCAGAATAAAAAAAAAATCAGTGAAATTAAAGATGTATTAATAGAAATTGTGTAAGCTGAATAACACAGAGAAAATAGAAAGAAGGAAAATAACCAGAGCCTCCAAGAAATATGGGCCTGGTTTAACCTCATCAGCATACGCATAAGGATAGAATCAAAAGATGCAGGGAAAGCACCAAATCAAATGCACTGTCATCAAGTCAGAGCTGACACATAGCAACCCCTCCTTGGGTTTCTGAGGCAGTATCACTATGGAAGTAGATTGCCCAAACTTCCTTACAAGGAGTGACTGGTGGGTTTGAACCTCCAGCCTTCTGGTTAGCAGTCAAATGCCTCAGGCACTATGCTACCAGAGATCCTGCAGAGAAAGAGGACAGCAAAAAAATATGTATTTATAGCAATAATAGCTGAAAGCTTCTGGAATTTGTTGTAAAACAGTTACCTACATGTGCAAGAACCTCAACAAATCCCAAGGAGGATAAATGGAAAGAGAGCCACACTCAGAACATTATAATAAAAATGATGAAAGTCAATGAAAATGAGAAAATCTAAAAAGCAGCAAAAGAAAAATAACTCATGACTTACAAGTTATTCCTAATACTTTAATATCTGACTTCTCAACAGAAACAATGGAGGGCTTAAGGAAGCAAGGTCGCATATTCAAAGTGCTGACAGAAAATAAACAAACCCATTATAAATGAAGAACCATATACCTAGCAAAACTAATTTTTCAAAATGAAGACAAAATAACCCAAGATAAACAAAATCTGGCATGATGCATGCTAGTCAATCTCCCTTACATGAAATTTACCATCTAAACAATTTCCTCAGACCAAAAGCAAGAAAACTCAGATGGAAATTTAAATCAACCCTACAAAAAGAGAGCACAACAGAAAAAGTAACTATGAAATTATAAGAGACAATATAAATCTATTTCATATTTTTTTAACTGATCTATAAAGCAGTTGAATAGAACAATATTCAGATAATTAGATTGTTGAATCTATAATAGCCAGAACATATTGAACAATAATAGCAAAAAACAGGTGGGTAGGATAGAGTGATGTTTGAGTAATGAAGTAACACCTGAGCGTTAAACAAATCAACAGGAACATATGAGGAGAACAAGAAATAGTAAATGAGAAAGTAAGTATAACTAACTTTATGAATATTTACTTACTCTCCTTTTATTCACACAGTTTTAGAAGACACAAAATTATGCAAAGTTATAAATTTAACAATGTATAATTGGATTTGTTATATATATATAGATATAGATATATAGATATATAGATAGATAGATATAACATGTACACCAATAATAGCACAAAAAAAGGTAAAGCTATATAGAAGTAACATGTCTATATCTCTGTGGAATTAAATTAGTAAATACCTGAAGCAGATTATGGTGAATTAATGTGGGCATAGTCAGGGCACAGTAAATAATTAAAAAAAAAAAAAAAGAGAAAAAAGAAAAACTTTAATGGGGAAAATGATTAAAGAAATTAAAATTTACACTAAGAAATATGTACTTAATGAAAAAGAAAGCAATAAAGGTGGAATAGAGAAACAGAAACAGACATAAATAGAAATCCAACTGTATCAATAAGAACATTAAACATGAATTGATTAAAATCTAATAAATAAGTACATATTGTCAGACTGGATAAAAATAAAAGATTCAACTATATGTTATCCATAAAAGATCCATGATAGATTCAAGACCCAAACTGATTGAAAGTAAAAGAAAATAAAAGATATATCATACAAATGTTAACCGGAAGAATGCTGGAGTGGCTGTAATAATATTTGGAAAAACATATTTTGAAATAAAAAGAGATAAAGAAGAATCAAAGGAAAGCAGAGCCAAAATAATATGAAGAAAAGCCTGAAACTGTGTGACATAAAGAAAGAATTGTGGAAAAAAATAGTTTAACAATAATAGCCAGTGATTTCAGTACTCCAATTTCAATAACAAATAGAACAATTAGGCAGAAGATTAACAAGATAACAGAAGACCTGAATAACAGTATACAGAAACTGGATTTGACAGACATTGCAGAACACTCCACCCAACAATACAAAACAGATTCATGTTGTTCTTAAGAGCATGTAGGACTTTTTTCAGAATAGATCATAACCTAGGCCAGAAAACAAGCTGCAATAAATTTAAAAGGATTGAACGCATACAAAGTATATTCTCCAATTGCAATAGAATAAAATTTAAAGTTAAAAGCAGAAATATTTTGAAAATTCACAAATTACTTGAAAATAAAGTAACAAATGGGTCAAAGAATAAATCACAAGGAAACTAGAGAATTCATTGGGATAAGTAAAAATGAGGAAAGAACCTACCAAAGTTACGAGATGTAGTGAAAGAAATGCTTGGAGATGAATTATAGCTGTGAAACGCTATGTTAAAAAGAAAAGAAATTATAAATCAACAGCCTTACCTTCAGACTTAAAACACTGGACAAAGAAGAGCAAAGTAAACCCAAAGCAGCAGAAGTAATGAAATAATAAGGGCTATTTTATAATAGTAATGATAAAAATTAATGAAAGAGAGAAGAGAAAAACTAAACAATCAAAAATTGGCACTTCAAAATGATCGATAAAATCAACAAATTTATAGATTAGCTGACCAAGAAAAAAGAGAAAAAACTCAGATTAATAAAATTGAAACTGAAAGCAGGATCACTGACTATCAACTGCACAGAAATAAAAAGATTCATAAAGTAATATATGAACAATTTTATGCCAGCAAAAGTAGATTATTTTGATTAAACATACAGATTATTAGAAAGACATAAAATCCTGAAAGGATTCGTGAAGAAACAGAAAATCTAAATAGACCAATAATAGGTGAAGAGATTGAATAAGTGAAAACAAAATAAAATGACAATAACAAAAAAACTCTCACAAAGAAAATTTTAGGACCAGATAAAACATAAATCTTCTAAACATTTATCTAAAAAATTAGTACAAATTTTCACAATTATTTTTCAAAAACTTACAAAAAGGGAACACTTCTAAACTCATTCTATGAGCCTAAATTATTTTTATAATAAAATATAGCCAAAATAACAAGAAATACCAATATCTGATGTGAATGAAAACAAAAATCCTCAATGAAATATTAGCAAACTGAACCTAGGAACATACAAAAGAAATTATACACCTTGATGAAGTGGGGTATATTACAATGATGAAAGTTTGACTTAACATCTGAAAAATAATTAGTGTAATGCACTACATCAATAGAATAAAGGACAACAAAAACCACATGATCATCTCAAAGGAAAAAGAAAATACATCTGACAAAATTCAACACTGCTTATTGATTAAAGGGATCAACACGAATAGAAGGATACTTACTCAATTTGATAAGGCATTCATAAAAAAAAAAAAAACATACAAAGCTAACATCAAACTTCATGGTGAAAGAGTAAAAGCTTTTCTCTAATATCAGAATCAAAAAAGGGCATCTCTTCCTGCCATTTCTATTAAACATTGTACTAGATGTTCTAACAAGAGAATTTGACAAGAAAATAAATTATAAGATATCCATTTAAGAAAGGAAAAATAAAATTATTTCTATTTGTGTATCTTTTTAAAAAAAAAACAAATTCACTGCCATGGAGTCGGATCCTATTCATAGTGACCCCTCCTTGGGTATATCACTACGGAAGTAGATTGTCCAACCTTCCTTCCGAGGAGTGGCTGGTGGGTTTGAACTGCTGGCCTTCTGGTTAGCAGTCAAATGCCTTAGGCACTACACCACCAGAGCTCCTTTTGTGTGTCTTATGATCTTGTAAATAGAAAATCCTAAAAATGGTTAGAACTATTAAATGAGTTCAGTAAAGTTGCAAAATACAAAATCAATATACAAAATTAATGATATTCATTGTGGCACTTCATTAAAAAGTTAGAAATAGTAATACCATGTGGTCCAGCAATCCCTGTAGGTATAGATCCTACAGAAATAAGAATCATGACACAGATATATGCACACCCATGTTCATTGCAGCATTTTTTCTCAGATAGCAAAGAGATGGAAACGATCTAAGCTTCCAAAAATCAATGAATGAATAAACAAGCTACAGTAAATAGACACTGTGATAGTTAAAGTTGTGTGTCAACTTGCCTCGGCAATGGTTTTGAGTGTCTTGGAAGCTGGATGTAGTTATTTCCCATGATGAGATTATAATCACCTCCGTGGCGGAATCTGTTGTGAAGCTTTAATCAGTAGAAAGGGAGCTGCCTTTGGAGTATGCCCTGCTTCCTGTATATAAAGGGAAGCTTTAAAAAGGCCTCTAGCTTTTGGCATATCTGAACTCGACATTTGGCTGAAACTTGGCCTTCCATGTTGCCTCGCTATGTTGGGACTGTTCCATTTTACCTGTCAATCTTTGGTCATCAGCCTCAGCATCCAGCAGCTCCATGAGTCTGAAAGAGCCTCCAGCTCCACTGGGCCAGGAAAGGGAGGCAGAGCTGAAGCTCCCATTGCTTTGATTTGCATCTCTCTAATAGGTAATGACTCAGTGCCTAAAGCTGGCACTTTTTCTCTTTATTTAATTTTTTAATTTTTTATTATTTTTTTCCTTTTCTTTTAAAATTGTGATTTGGATGAAAATTTATAGAGCAAATTCACTTTCCATACAGCAGTTCACATACACCTTGTTTCATGACATTGACTACTATTTATCACAATTTATCCTCCCCTCCCACTTCCTCCCGATCCTTACCTTTTCTGTGTGTCCATCCCTCCATGCACTCCTGCCCCCTGAGCTGTCTCCCTGGGCATAAACAGCCCTTCTTTCTCTCATGATTGTTCTCTCCAAAGAGTGTATCTACCTGAGGTAAATGTCCAACTCATATGCCTGTCTTTTGTTTGGCTGGAAGCCACAGGTGTGGGTTCAATTCCAGACCTGAAGGGCAGCTAGGGACCATAGTCTCAGTGGTTCCACTATGCTCTATCGGACCAGCAAAACTGGTCCCTTCCCTTTTTTTTTTTTTTTTTTTTCTCCAAATGATTTTGAGTTTTGTTCCACATTGTTCTCCCTCTCTATCCAGGATCTCCTACATAGATCCCCTTCCAAGTGGATGACAGTGGTAGCTGGGCACCATCTAGTTCTTCTGGTCTCATAGTCATATAGGCTGCAGATCTGATGGTGTACCAGTCGCTAGGACTAATTGTTTCCATGATTTTTTTCATTTTCTTCATTCTTCTTTGCTCTGAATGAGGAGAGACCAATCATTGCATCCAGATGGCAGCTTGCCAGCTTTTAAGATCACAGTCGCTACTCACCAAAGTAGGAGGTGGAACAATGTTTTGTGTAGTATGTTATGCCAATTGAGCAACTCTGCAACTATGGTCCCAAGCCCACAAGTTCAACTACTCGGTCCCTGTTGGTAGCTGGCTGTGACCAAGCAGTGACTACAGCCTTGCCCCTTGTCAGCTCTACTATACGCCTGGGAATTCAGATAATACACATAGACTTATATAGGACCATTGTCTGCCAACCCTATACATGTTCTTGGGTACACACTCCACTTCATAGACATACTGCCTAGTTCAGCCTGTCCACCCATCTATCCACCAGTGTACACATGTTTGCCTTCACTTACAGTGCAGTACTGTATATGCAAATGGGTTCATCTTTGTTGTCTGTACCTCCCATGTACCTCTCTATATCTTTCTCTTCCTGAATGTCACCATATTGATCACTCACATATGGTACATTGCCCTTCTCTTCACTCAAATCAATACTTATGTGTACCTATCTAACAGTGTTTCCTCTCCTCCCCTCCCACCCCTGGTAACCAACAAAGAAAATTTGCTTCCATAGATAAACCTTTCCTTGAGTTTTACAATAACGGACTAATACAATATTTGTCCTTTTGTGATTGACTTATTTCACTCAGCATAATGTATGCCAAGTTCATCCATGTTATGCTGTGTTTTGCAAATTCTACATTATTCTTTAGCCTTGCATAGTATTCCATTGTGTGTATGTATCATAGTTTGGTTATTGATTCCTCAGTTGATGGACATCTAGGTTGTTTCTATCTTTTGGCTATTGTAAATAGTGCTGTGATGAACATGGATGTGCATATGTCTGTTCTTGTCATGGTTCTCACTTTTTTAGGATATATGCCTAGTAATGG
>NW_006921866.1:1159377-1160089 GCF_000298275.1 Orycteropus afer afer | reverse complement strand
TCATTGTTTTCCTTCTCTACCTTTTTTCTCTTAGTGCCCTATTCCCAGATATTGCAGGTTTTCTTGTTTTTTTCTTTTTCTTTTTCCCTTTTTTCTTTTTTTGCTTACTGTTCCTGTGTGATTACATGGTGTGTTTTTTGTCCACATGCTTTTAGTTTTTTGATGGTTATTCAATTGTAATTGTTGTCCAACTGAGTAGGAGATACAACAGTCCCCATAAGACACAATCACACCCACACCTCATGCAACTTCACTTACTGAGCAAGAGCCACTACCTCCTTCTCCATCAACGGGTCAAAGATAAAAAAACCACCAAGAAGAGCTCGAATCACCCTTGGATGCTCTTCACAAACAGTTAAAAGAGATCTAAATACAATGCCATGATGCCTCGGAGACAACAGACCATCACAGTCTACACAAAGAAGAAGGATAAAGTGGTAGAAACAAGGAGCAGGACACAGACCCAGAACCCATCCCTGAGGAAGAAGCAGCATTAGAACTCTCTGATAAGGAATTCAAAAGAATTATATTTAGGTGCCTTCAAAGGATTGAGAGACAGACTAAAGAAAACACAGAAAAAACCCTGGAGGAATTATGGAAGAAAATACAAGAACAAAATGATAAAATAATTAAAAATTTAGAAAAGATTCTAAATCTACAGATAGAAATCCAGAAGATTAATACTAAATTGTCAGAAATAGATAACACATTG
>NW_006921866.1:1142471-1157085 GCF_000298275.1 Orycteropus afer afer | reverse complement strand
ATGGACACTGGGAAGAGGTAACTATGGGGAGGAAGTGGGAGGGGAGCTGTTGCATTGTGGTAAACTGTGGTCAATGTTATGAGACAAAGTGTATATGAACTGCTGTATGGAAAGTGAATTTGCTCTGTAAGTTTTCACCCAAATCACATTTTTTTTTTAAACATACAGGATTACACTAAAAAAAAAAAAGACAAGGAAATACACAGAAACAAACATTCTTTGATAGTTACCAGGGATGAGAAGAGGAGGGAGGAAAAATCACTAACTAGATAGTAGACTTATGTTAACTTAGGTGAAGGGAAAAGCAATATAAAGTAAGGGGGGAGGTCAGCACAACATGACCAAGACAAAGGAAGACACTGGCAGGTACACAAGAGTAAAAAGTAACAACAGTAAATATATTACACACAGAACCTTGCAATAACAGTAATAACAAACAATAATTTACAGCTGGATGCATAGACAGATATCTAAGCTGAACAAGTGTGGGATGGAGTATTGGAGTATACCCACAAACATCCATATGTTTTAAAGAGGTATTTCCATGTACATGTTTGTATGAGCTTCATATATTTTATGTATATAGTAAAGCATATAGGAGGCAAAAATTAAGAAAACTTCTTAGCCATAGTCAATTACCTTGCTGAATCACTGGGCTTGAGGGCTTAATACTATAGTCTTGGGACACAATTGTCTTAACACAATCCACAAAGACAATGTTCTTTATCCCATTTGAGTGAGTAGCGACTATTGGTCTCTTCTCACCTGCAGTAAAAAAGAATGAAAAAAATAAAAAATGCACAGAAACGATCAGTCCAAATGAATAAAGAACCAGGAACCCCACAGCACCCACTAGCCTGAGATCAGAAGGACTAGATGTACCTAGCTACCATTACCAACAGATCAGGTCATGATCACAATAGAAGGTCCTGGATCGAGTGAAGAAAACTAAAAATAAAAATAAAATTGAAACCATAAAAAAATACCAGACTTATTGGTATAATAGAGACTCATAGAACCTATAAGACTATGACCCTTAGACAGCCTTCAAACCTAAAACAGAGTCCACTCACAGAGTTCACCTTTTAGCCAGTGCTGTTAGGTGACAGTAAGTTAATTTCAACTCATAGTGACTCTATGTACAACAGAATGAAACACTGTACCATCCTCACAATCTTTCCTATGTTTGAGACCATTGTTGCTGTCATTGTGTCAACTCATTAGTTGAATGTCTTCCTCTTTTTTGCTGACCCTCTACTTTACCAAGCATGATGTTCTTCTCCAGGGACTGGTTCCTTCCAACACTGTGTCCAAAGCATGTGTGATGAAGTCTCTCCTTCCTCACTTCTGGGAAATAGTCTGGCTGTACTTCCTCCAAGAAAGATTTGCTTATTCTCTGGCAGTCCATGGTGTATTCAACATTCTTTGCTAATAATATGATTCAAATGCATTGGCTCTTCTTTGGTCTTCCTTATTCATTCTACAGCTTTCATATACAAATGAGACAACTGAAAATACCATGGCTTGGGTCAGGCACACTTTGATCTTCAAAGTGACCTCTTTGCTTTTTGAAGAGTTTAAAGAGATCTTTTGCTGCCTATTTGCCCAATGCAATGCACCATTTGATTTCTTGACCACTGTATCCATGGGCATTGATTATGAATCCAAGAATCCAAGTGGAATGAAATCTTTGACAACGTCAATCATGTCTCCATTTATCATGATTTTGCTTATTGGTCTAATTGTGAGGATTTATCTTTTTTCATGTTGAGGTGTAATCTATGCTGAAGGCTGTACTCTGATCATCATCAGTAAGTGCTTCAAATTCCTGTTCATTTTTAGCAGGCAAGGCTGTGTCATCTGCATAACATAGTTTGTTAATGAATCTTCCAATCCAGATGTTGTGTTCTTCTTCATATAGTCCAACTTATCAGATTATTTGCTCAGCATACAGATTGAATAAAGATGATGAAAAATACAAGCCCAAGACACACTTTTCCAATAAATAGTCGTATATAGTAAGCAATAACAATTGTGAGAAATATACTTCTGAAAACGATCAACCATATGAGACCAAAAGAGCAATATTGCCTTAAAGACAATGTTCAGAAGGCAGGAAGGGACAGGAAAGAAGGGATAACGGAAATGGGGAACCCAGCAAGGAAGTAGGAAGAGTGCTGATACCTTGAGTGGATTGCAACTAATGTCGTGAAACAAAATGTGTATAAATTGTTGAATATGAAACTCATTTTCTCTGTAATATTTCACCCAAATAGCAATAAAATGGCTAAGAAAATCAATTATAGTACTATACTGTATCAATGAGCAAACCAAATATATATTAGGAGACAATCCACTATCAGTGCATAAAAACAAAATTATTAGTGTGTAAACAAAAGATGCATAAAAGCTTATATTTATTACCAATATTATCGGAATAACTTAAAAATAAATAAAAGGAACACCATTCATGTTCATAGATTGGAGAAGTTAACATTGCTGAAATGAAAATACTCTGGAAATTGATTTATAAGCTACTTTGGTCCTTTTGTGCTACACTAACAGAAAATAATACAAATGAGTGGTTTTAAATAAATGGGAGTTTATTCTCTCACAGCTCAGGAGGTTAGAAGTCTGAGTTCAAAGTGCCAGCTCTAGGAGTTGGATGAAGGCCTCTCAACCTTGGGCTTCTGCCTCTTGCTCTCAGCCCAGTGAAGCTGTAGGTATCTCTTACTTCAGGAAGCTGCTGGCTACTGAGGCTGACAAATCCAAAGTTGATAAGTGAAATGGCAAAGTCCCAAGATTTTCAAGCAATACTACAAGCCACTAATTCAACTCCATTAACAGTCCCAAGATCAGCAAACAACCTGGCAGGCCATTAAGATGAAGACTTGGCTACATGCAGGGTCCAAGCATGTCAAAAAGCTCAGACCCCTTTCTCAAGCTGCCTGCTTAAATACTGGAAGCAGACCAAATTTGTAAGGCAGCTACTCAGCTGCTCACAGTAGATTACACGATGGAGTTGATTACCAGTCTCATCATGAGGAATATCTACATCTAGCTGCCCAGACTCTCAAAACCAGGCCTAGCCAAGTTAACACACAACTTAACTACAAGCTAAGGTAAACCACTATCAAAATCACTGCTGATGGCTGAGTTACAGTAGCAGTAGTCATTTAGAACACTTTTCCTTGTAAGGATTTCCAGCAAGATGGTGGAACAGGCAGATAAACGACCTAGACTCTCTACAACAAAGGCACAAGAAAACCATGTGAAACAAATCTAGATTATAATCTTGGAAAATTGAGTTCTGAAGGAAAGGAAAAAAAGTGGATTGAATACCAACTAAAAGAAGAAATTGAATGAAAGAAGTGAAAAAGGAGCTGTGACATTGTGGCCTGATACAGCAAGACCATTTTGAATGTTTGTAAGCAGTGTTCCTATTAGGGCTGCAACCTGATAATTGGCTCCTTTTGTCAAGATAGTACAGCTACCAACACCTGCAGCTGGCTACCAGAAGGCAACCATGGCCATGCTGGCCAGCAACATCTGAACCTCCTGCAGTCCCACCCACTAGGCAAGGAACATCATCTACTTCTCCACCAAGAGATCAACAATAGACAATAGCCAACACCAGCCCAGTCCACTTTCAAATTCTTTACATGAACAGTGAACAGAGAACTGTGCACATATTTTCACCCTCTATCATACCACAATGGGATAGGTGGTGAGTGCTTAAATTCTACCACACTAGCAAACAGCACACTAGCACACCAGCCCTACTGAAACCTTGAAAATATTATGCTGAGTGAAAGAAGTCAGTCAGAAAAGATCACATATTATAAGTTTCCCTTTGCATTAAATTTCCAGTATAGGTAAATCTATTTAGACTGAATATAGATTGGGGGTTCTGGGATGAGAGTTATAGAAGTTTTGAAGGTTGATGAGTTAACAGTATTGAGTTTCTTTTTGAAATAATGAAAAATTTCTAAGATTGATTGAGGTATTGGATGAACAACTGTGAATATACTGAAAATCATTTAATTCTACACATTAAATATGTGAATTGTATGTTATGTGAATTATATGTCAATGAATCTATTTAAAAAAAATAAAAGAGGGAAATTTTATATGTTAGAAAAGATAGAACTGATAATATAACCATCCTTAAATGTCAGAAGATGGTATAGGGTATAAGAGGGTGTGGTTTTGCATAAAAATGATAATAAGAAATTGTCTCAGGCCTGTGCATGGTGGGAAGCAGGTTTTGAAATCAGGCCTACATGAGGCTGACATCAAAACTTATTTACATTGTCATGCTGGAAATATTCGGGGACAGCTCTTAATCATTCCCCTCCTCTCTTCACAACTCCAACTCCTGATGCACAGTAGAGCATTTTATAGAAATTCTGCCACATATTAAGACAAAAATAGTATACAGTAAAGGTTCACAAATAAACATAGAAATACTAATAAATAAAAGTATAAAAACATTATAGTCCCTTAATAAGATTCCCAGCAATTATGAGGAAATGTTGTAGTGTAAAAAATTAGAAACTTGTTATCCTCAGGATGTAGAAAGAAATTGGAGAAAAATCTCTCGACTCTGACAGTAATAACTAATGAGTTCTATGGTAAGCTCCACTTCATTATCTCATGTGATTCTCACAATAATTTCCTTTCTCACTGTATAAATGAGACACAGAAAGGTTAAGTAGCCCACATCTGCTTTTTCAGTTACAGAAGATTTGATCCTAGGTCTGTCTGATTTACTTCCCACTTGAAGAGTCATGATTTTATAAAATGTCATAGTATAGATGTCAATCCAGAAAAACCCAGGGCTATGGTATCCTCACAATGTAACATAATGACAAGTGGAGAAAGGATTGAAATTGTCAAGGATTTAATTTACTTGAATCCACAATCAATACCTATGGTACCCAATGGTATACCTATCGTATTTTCAACAGTCAAAAAATCAAACATAATGCATTGGGCAATTTTGATTCAGACAACCATATCTTCTACTATGCTGGGAATGACAATTTGAAGAAGAATAATGTGGCATTCGTCATCACAAAGGATGTTTCAAGATCTGTCCTGAAGTAAATGCTGTCACTGATAGGATAATATCTATACGCTTACAAGGAAGACCAGTTACTACTACTATTATTCAAATTTACATACCAACCACCAAAGCCAAAGATGAGGAAATTGAAGATTTTTATCAACTTCTGCAGTATGAAATTGACCAAACATGCAATCTAGATGTGTTGCTTATCACTGGTGACGAGAATACAAAAGTTAGAAACAAACAAAAGTCACCAGTAATTGGAAAATTTGGTCTTGGTGACAGAAATAATGCTGAAGATCACATGATAGACTTTTGCAAGACCAACAACTTATTCATTGCAAATACCTTTTTTCAATAACACACAATGGCAGCGATACATGTGGACTTCACCAGATAGAGTACACAGGAATCAGATTGACTACACCTGCAGCAAGAGGCAATGGAAAAGCTCGATATCTTTAGCCAAAACAAGGCCAGGAGCCGATTGTGGAACAGACCATCAACTGCTCATATGCAAGTTCAACTTGAAGTTGAAGGCAATTAAAACAAGTCCATAAGAGCCAAAATATGACCTTGAATGTAACCTCCTGAATTTAGAGACCATCTAAAGAATAAATTTGGTGCATTGAACATCAATGAACAAAAACCAGAAGAATTGTGAGATGACATCAAGAAAACAAGAGATCATTAAAAAGACAAGAAAGGAAGAAAAGAACAAAATGAATATCAGAAGAGACTCTGAAACTTGCCCTTGAGCAGAGAATAGCTAAAGCAAATTGAAGAAATGACAAGAGAAAAGAGCTGAACAGAAGATTTCAAAGAGCAGCTTAAGCAGACAAAGCCAATTACTATAATGAAATGTGCAAAGACCTGGAGTTAGAAAACCAAAAGGGAAGAACACATTTGGCATTTCTCAAACTGAAGAACTGAGGAAAAAATTTAAGCCTGGATTGCAATATTGAAAGTTTTTATGGGCAAAATGTTGAGTAATACAGGAAGCATCAAAAGAAGATGGAAGGAATACACAGAGTCACTGTACCAAAAAGACCTGGTTGATTGTCATCCATTTCAGGAGGTGGCATATGATCAAGAACGAACAGTATTGAAGGAAGAAGGTGAAGATGTTCTGAAGGAATTGGTGAAGAACAAGGCACCAAGAATTGAAGGAATACCCATTGAGATGTTTCAACAAATGAATGCCCCCCTGGAGGCAGTCACTCAGCTCTGCCAAGAGATTTGGAAGACAGCTACCTGGACAACTGACTGGAAAAGATCAATATTTGTACCCATTCCAAAGAAGGGTAATCCCACAGAATGTGGAAAATTTCATGCAATATCATTAATATCACATGCAAGTAAAATCTTACTGAAGATAATTCAAAAGTGGTTGGAGTAGTATATCGGCAGAGAATTTCCAGAAATGCAAGCTGGATTCAGAAGAGGACATGGAACAAGAGATAGCATTGCAGATGTCAGATGGATCTTGGCTCAAAGTAAAGAATACCAGAAAGAGGTTTACTTGTGTTTTATTGACTATGCAAAAGCATTTGATTGTGTGGATCATAACAAATTATGGATAACATTGAAAAGAATGGGAATTCAAGAACACTTAATTATGCTCATGAGGAACCTCTACATAGACCAGGAGGCTGTCTTTCAAACAGAAGAATGGGAAATGCATGGTTTTAAATCAGTAAGAGAGTGCATCAGGGTTGTATCCTTTCACCATGCTTATTCAATCTTTATGCTGAGCAAATAATCCTAGCAGCTAGACTATAAGAAAAGTAATGTGGCATCAGAATTGAAGGAAGAGTCATTAATAAGCTGTGATATCCTGACAACACAACTTTGCTTGCTGAAAATGAGGATGACTTGAAGCACTTACTGATGAAGATCGAGGACTAAAGTCTACAGTATGGATTACATCTCAGTATAAAGAAAACAAAAATCCTCACAACTGGACCAATAAGCAGCATCATGATAAGTGGAGAAAAGGTTGAAGTTGTCAAAGACTTCACATTGCTTGGGTCTACTATTGATGCCAATGGAAGCAGCAGTCAGGATATCAGATGAAGTATGCTGTTGCTGTTGCTGTTCTGGACTCATAGCGACCCCTCCTTGGGTTTCCAAGGTGTTATCACTATGGAATAGATGGCCCAATCTTCCTTCTGAGGAGTGCCTGGTACGTTTGAACCATCAGCCTTCTGGTCAGCAGTCAATTGCCTTAGGCACTACGCTACCAGAGTATGTTGTTGTTGTTGTTATGTGCTGTCGAGTCGGCACCGACTCATAGAGACCCGTCCTTGGGTTTCGGAGGCAGTATCACTATGTAAGTAGGATTGCCCAACCTTCCTTCCAAGGAGTGGCTGGTGGGTTTGAACCGCCAGCCTTCTGGAGAGTATAGCACTGGGCAAATCAGCTGCAAAGGACCTCTTTCAAATGCTGAAGAGCAAAGATGTCTCCTTGAGGACTAAGGTGCTCCTGACATAAGCCATGGTATTTTCAATAGCCTCATATGCATGTGAGAGCTGGACAATGTATATGGAAGACCGAAGAAGAGTTGATGCTTTTGAGTTGTGCTGGCGAAGAATGCTGAAAGTACTATGAAGAAAATATGCTGAAAGAACTAAGAAATCTGTCATGGAGGAAATGCAGACAGAATACTCCTTGGAAGCGATAATGGCCAGACTTCGTCTCACTTATCTTTGGTCATGTTGTCAGAAGAGACCATTCTATGGAGAAGGATGCCATACTTGGTAAGGTGGAGCATCAACAAAAGAGGGGAAGGCCCTCGACAAGATGGATTGACACAGTGGCTGCAGCAATGGGCTGAAGTATAGCAAGGGTCGTGGACATGGCGTGGGACCCAGCAGTGTTTTGTTGTGCTGTGCATAGAGTCTCTATGGTTGGAGATGACTCAACGGAACCTAATAACAGCAACATGGTTACAACCACTGTATCAGTCTGTCTTGTTGGGGTCTTCCCCTTTTCCACTGACCTTCTACTTTACCAAGTGTGATATACTTCTCCAGAGATTGGCACCTGCTGACAACATGATCAAAGTACAAGAGATGAAGTCTGGCCTTTCTTGCTTCTAAAGAGCATTCTGGCTGTACTTCCTCCATTTGTTCATTCTTCTCACAGTCCATGGTACATTCAATATTTTTCATCAATGTTGTTGTTGTTAAGTGTCATCAAGTCAGACCCAACTCATAGCAACCCCTCCTAGGGTTTCTGAAGCAGTATCACTAAGGAAGTAGATTGCCCCATCTTCCTTCCGAGGAGTGGCTGGTGGATTTGAACCGCCAGCCTTCTGGTTAGCAGTCAAGTGCCATAGGCACTATGCTACCAGAGCTCCCTCTTGATCAATACAATTCAAATGCATCAATTCTTTTGTGGCCCTCCTTATTTTTTGTCCAGCTCTTGTATGCATATGAAGCTATTGAAAATAACATGGCTTTTATCAGATGCACCTTAGTCGTCAGAGGCCCTATTAATTTAAATATCTGCCTAGATTCCATAGGTGACTAGAATTTGAAAAAGTCATACTTTTTCTCCTGCCACATGCTTCCATTCATGTTTTGCTGACTCACCCTCCCCATAAGGTATTTTCTTTAGGTGTCCTCATAAACCTGATTCACACAATAACCTGTTGCTTTAAAGTCAATTCCAACTCATGGTTACTCCATGTGTGCAGAGTAGAACTTCCCCACATAGTCTTTAATGGCTGGTTTTTTGTGAGTAGATTACCCAGCCTTTCTTTTGAGTCACATCTGGCTGGCCTCAAATCTCCAATGTTTGGTTAGCAGTGAAGCACATTACTATTTGCACCAACCAAGGACTTCTATGACAGTCCTCAAATATGAAATGGTCTAATTGTAGTTCCTCAATAAAACAATCCAAACCTCTTTAGAAAAATATTCAAACTGACTTTTAATGGACTCATTTTAAAAATTAAACTTGATTTTTTAAGAGTGTCTCATTAACTTGGTAGTGCACAGAAGCAACAGTGTGAAATTAAAATCACCGAATAATTATGTTAATGTACACTATATGGACAATAAGCATAGTTGTTGGATCCACTGTAAAAATATGTAAGAAAATTGCATATGGATAGCTTACATTGACAAAACAACATTAACTGGCAATTATGTAGTGATTTTGGATTTATTATTATTAGATTTTAGAAGTGTTTGATGGCAGTGGGTTTGGTTTGGTTTTAGGTTTTTATCATTTTATCCTTACCAAAACTTTTGGAGGCAGGCTAGCTAATGCTATTATACACAAATACAGAACCCAAGGCTCAGAGAATAAACAGGATTAGGACAAAAGCACAGAGCTTTTAAGGAGCAGACTGAATTTGAACCCTGCTGCCTGACTGTAGGTGAGTATTCTCTGGCCCAAGGGCATTAGGTCTGAAATAACAAGTGTCTCAAAACTTGGTCATATCCAATTTCAAGAACATTGGTTTTTTTTTTTTTTTTTTCCAAACTGCCATGTACTTCAGAAACAAATAGAGAATCAGTGGCATTTGAAATAAAGAGCAGCCATTGTTCTTTATGTTGGACAAAATGCTTATTTAATGTTGACATAATGGAGACAGTCTTTGTTGTTGTTGTTGTTACAAAATGCTTATTTAATGTTGACATAATGGAGACAGTCTAGTCTGGGGTAAATAATTGTTTTCCTAGGGATCCAGAGTATATTTGTGTCTGTCAAATGAAGCTTCAACCATATGAGCTCCATGTGGCCACTGTGGGAATAAACCTTGGCATATACAGATAAAGTGGGAAGATTATTTCTCTGTGCTTTTCCCGTTTCTAATGAGAAATATTTTCATGTCATCAACTCAGACTTGCATAATGAATGTTATTCACATCCATCCCATTGATATCCTTTTTGCATATCTATTAAGACCTTCATAAAAATAAATAATAAGAAGAAAATAAAATACTGTATGACAGGCCAAGTGGCATGGAAATGATTTGCTTTTCAGAACACCAAAAACTGCTTATCAGAGAGAAATTCCAGACAATTGCCTGGAGGTGACTCACAGACTCCAACCACCCCCAGAGGGAAAAATGTCACTTCATTAAAATGGCAACCAAATAGACCACATGCTCTTTTACTGTTTGATTTCTATTCCATGACTTTTCAGTTTCCTGGTCAAAATATCTTTGCCTTATTCTGCTCTCAAACTCTAGCTGTATTTTTACTACAGGTTGTCCACTCTAAGGAGTAGTGCTGATAATGATACCAAGATAATATTAGATAAATCACTGACTGAAAATGCCTGTAAATATCTGGAGGATGGAGATAAAATATAGAAGATAACAATAACAATGGCTTATTCCCATACTTTACAATGTAGGTAACAGAACATGAGGGTTATAAAGTTAGACTCCTTGGTCTGGCTTCCTCTTCTGCCCATCATCTGTGTGATCTTGGAGAATTAAAATTTGCTATTCCCTCAGTTTTCTAATCTCTAACTTGAGTAATTATTATGTGTGACCTCTCAGAGTTGTTTTTTTTTTTAAGACTGAATAAGATAATATATTTAAACTGTCAGAGTAGAACTGTACTCCATAGAATTTTCAATGGCTGAATTTTCAGAAGTGGATTACCAGATCTGTCTTACAAGGTACGTCTGGATGAACCTCGGTCTCCAAGCATTTGGTTAGCAGTAGAGTGCTGTAAGTGTTTGCACCACTCAGAGCATCCTCATCAATATATACTAGCTACTATTACTATAAATATATCACCGGTCTCCTGTAAGAAAAATTAGACCCAATTACTAAATGAAAAGAAACTGTACAAAATGGTTAAATGAAGAGAGGTGACTTCTGGTATGACACAGTAAAAAGGTGACAAATCCTCTCCCTTAAAAGTAACTATATATTGTTGTTGTTGTTATGTGCTGTTGAGTCATCTCGGACTCATGGTGACCTTAAGTACAACAGAATGAAATACTGCCCAGTCCTCTGTTAGTCTCATGATCTCTACTATACCTGAGCCTATTGTTGTAGCCACTGTGCTAATCCAAATTGGAGGGCCTTCATCTCTTTTGTTGACCCTCCACTTTACCAAGTATGACATCCTTCTCCAGAAAATGGCCCCTTCTCACAACATGACCAAAGTAGGTGAGATGAAGTCTGGTCATTCTTGCTTCCAAGGAGTATTCGGGTTGCACTTTTTCCAGGACAGATTTATTAGTTCTTTTAGCAGTCCATGGTACTTTCAGCATTCTTTTTGCCAACACCATAACTCAAAAGCATCAACTCTTCTTTGGCCTTCCTCGTTCATCATCTAGCTCTCAAATGCATATGAGGTGATTGAAAATACCATGGCTTGGGTTAGGTGTATCTTAGTTTTCAAAGCACTGGAGAGTAGTCTTTTGCAAAAGATTTGCTCAATGCAATATGTCTTTTGATATCTTGACTGGTGCTTCCACTGGTCTTGATTGTAGAACCAAGTAATATGAAGTTTTTAACAATCTCAATCTTTTCTCTTTCATGATGCTGCTTAATGGTCCAGTTGTGAAGATTTTTGTTTTCTTTATATTGAGGTGTAATCCATACTGCAGCCTGGAGTCTTCAATCTTCATCAGTAAGTGCTTCAAATCATCTTCACTTTCAGCAAGCAAAGTTGTGTTATCTGAGTATCTCAGGTTGTTAATGAGCCTTCCTCCAATCATGAGGCCACATTCTTCTTCACATAGTCCAGCTTCTCAGATTATTTGCTGAGCATACAGATTGAATAAGTATGGTGAAAGGATACAACCCTGATGTACTCCCTTCTTGATTTTAATCCATGCAGTGTCCTCTTGTTCTGTTTGAATGACAACCTCCTGCTCTGTGCAAAGGTTCCTCATGAGTACAATTAAGTGTTCTGGAATTCCCATTCTTCTCAATGATATTCACAAAACTGCTCAAAATTACCAATTTGGTGCCTTGGGATTCTGTCAAAGGCATAATGCAACCAATATGCATATTTGTTGTTTAGGAGAAACTACTAAACTTCAGATAAGAATAGTGAAAGTCTGTGTGTTTTCATCTAAAATATTTCCATCACCCCCTAGTTCAGTAGGGCTGGCAATTCACAGTGAGCAAACTGTGGGAAGCTGCAGCTTTACTGCTGGACAAGGATCAATTCATCTGACATGTAGGGCAGAAATCTCACACACAAGAAAGAAGAGAAAGGTTTGAAGATATCTTAGTCTCAGAATGCAGTCTCAGTTGAGGTGACTGGCAGACCTATTAGTCTAATCAGGTACTTGGCAGGAAATCTGGGAAGTGAAGTAAGCAGAGATAAGCTTGATATACCTTGTGTATTTGTGTGGCTGAGCAGAGGCTGCACGTATTTTTTTATCGGATATCAGAGAAGTCTCAAGATAACTATACATTACTGGCTGTGCAGGTAGTCCTTGACTCAAGACATTTTCAAGTTACACTGAACTTCATTTATGAACATCCTTTTTATTTTTTGTACAGCTTATCATTACTAATATGTACTACACACAGTGTTGCAGGATGTAATTTGCTGATTTTTTCTAAACTACATCAAGAGCTTCATTTGCTTGAAAACATAGACCCAAATGCTAATTGGTTTGCTAAAATGGTTAAGCAGATTTGGAAAATAGTGAGATGCTATCATGAAGTATGTGAAGGAAAAAAGTAAAGGACCATACAGACAACTTTCACTAATTTTCCGACTAGAAATGCCATTTCCATTCCCAGGGATAATTCAGATTATCAGAAACTTCCATAAGTAGAGTTATTACCACAAGTAACAAATTGCCAACCAACATCACTCAACTCTTCTATGTTGTTGGAGTAAACTTTTATGATTTATTTATTTTTTAAGTGTTCATGTATGTATATATTAAAATGTGTCTATAAGTTTATATGTAATCTTTTCAACCCACAAAGACAAATAAGTATCAGATTTTAAAAGATACTGATAATAAAAGGCAATAATAATGAAAAAAAAATAGGTATTCAGTTTATATCAGAACTGGGTTATGACCAAGTCCTTGGAATAGAAACCCTGTGTTAAGTCAGGGACTACCTGTGCTTCATTCCTTGGACTCTAATGATAAATTATCATGAACTGGGGGCTTAAAAGAGTCTCTCTGTGGTAGAGTTAGCACTTGGATGCTAACTGAAAAGTCAGAGGTACCTTAGGAGAGAGATCTGATGATCTACTTCTGAAAAATTAGCCATTAGGAACACTATGGAGCACAGTTCTACTCTAACATGTGTGAGGTCACCATAAGTGAAAACTGAGTCAATGACAACTGGTGTAGACTGATGTTTGAAAACAACAGACATTTGTTCTCATGAAGTTTTTGACAATACTAGTCTGAAATCAAGGTTTTGGCAGGGCCATGCTCCCTCTGATATCTTTAGGGGAATATCCTTCCTTGCCTCCATGTAGCTTCTGGTGACTCAACAACAATTATTGGTGTTCCTTGGCTGGTAGCTGTATTACTCCACTTTCTGCCTCTGTCGTCACATGGCTTTTAAATGTGTGTTTTCTCCCTTACCCATAAGGATACTAGTTAATGGATTTAGGACCTCTCTAATCCAGTAGGAGGAGCTCTGGTGGCTTAGTGCTTAGGACATTTGACTGCTAACCAGAAGGCTGGCAGTTCAAACCAACCAGCTACTCCTCAGAAAGAAGATTGGGCAATCTTCTTCCACAGTGATACTACCTCAGAAACACAAAGAAGGGTTGCTTTGAGTCGGATCTTACTCAAAGGCAGTGAGTTTGGTTTTTGTTTTAATTCCATATAACTTTTTTAACTACTTCCATTTGCAAAGAATCTGTTTCCAAATAATGTCATATTTTGAGGTTCCAAATGGTTATGGATTTTAAAAGGACATTATTATAACCCATCATACTAACCAAAAAGAAGCTGCTAATGAGAGGTTTCAGCAGAAAATAAATCAGAGAAGACTAGAAAACTTCCTAGCTTTGAGTGTGTTCCCAAATTACACACAGCAAGTGAGAAATTTCTGTTGTAACAGAACAAGTTATAAACTTGTAATGAAGTTTTTGCTTTACCTGACCAATGCTGGGGTTGAAATAGAACTTTTTTTTTTTTTTTTTTTTTTAATCTTCCTTTTCTGGCATTGTTTTTTTCTAGTCTAATGTTTCAGAGAGGATATAGCCAATGAAAGTTTACTTGTTCTTGGATGAGTTCTCCATCTTCAATCTTTGTCTCTTGAGTTTGATGCAATTGTTAAAGTCTCAGGCCCTACATTTCTTAAGTGGAAAATATCCTCAGAGTAGTTGAGGGTTCAATGTTCATACAAGTCCAGTAGGATGATAAACAGATAAATACTGAAAAACAAAACAACCTCACTGACAATCAAGTTGATTTGGACTCTCATTGGGTTTCAGAGGCTATAAATCTTTATGGAAGTAGATTGCCCCAAGTACTTTCTGTGGAGCAGCTGGTAGGTTTGAACCACTGACTTTCTCATTAGCAGTCAAATGTCTTAGGGATTACACCACCAGAGCTCCATACATATATAC
>NW_006921866.1:1139327-1141940 GCF_000298275.1 Orycteropus afer afer | reverse complement strand
TTAACTCAAATTAATAGTAAAGCTGTGTATTTAAGTAGTTATATATACCAAAAAGAATTGGACAATGTTCACCCATTTCAGGAAGTGGCATATGATCAAGAACCAATGGTATTGAAGGAAGAAATAGAAGCTTCACTGAAGGAAGTGGCAAAAAACAAGGCACCAGGAATTTACAGGATACCCATGGAGATGTTTCAACAAACAGATGCTGCACTGGAGGCACTCATTTAGCTATGCCAGGAGATTTGGAAGAAAGCTACCTGGACAACTGACTGGAAGAGATCCATATTTGTACCCATTCCAAAGAAAGGTGATACCACAGAATGTGGAAATTATCAAACAATATCATTAATATCACATGCAAGTAAAATCTCACTGAAGATAATTCAAAAAAGGTTGCAGCAGTATATTGACAGAGAACTTCCAGAAATGGAAACTGGATTCAGAAGAGGACATGGAATAAGGGATATCATAGCTGAAGTCAGATGGATCTTGGCTCAAAGCAAAGAATACCAGAAAGTTGTTTACTTGTGTTTTATTGACTATGCAAATGCATTCAATTGTGTGGATCATAACAAATTATGGATAACATAGAGAAGAATGGGAGTTCCAGAACACTTAATTGTACTCATGAGGAACCTTTACATAGCAGGAGGCTGTGTTCAAACAGAACAAGGGGACACCGAATGATTTAAAATCAGGAAGGGAGTGTGTCAGGATTGTATTCTTTCACCATACTTATTCAATATGTATGCTGAGCAAATAATCCTACAAGATGGACTATATGAAGAAGAACATGGCATTGGGATTGGAGGAAGAATCATTAACAACCAGCAATATGCTGGTGACACAACTTTGCTTGCTGAGACTGAGGATGACTTGCAGAACTTATTGATAAATTGAAAACTGTACTCTGCAGTATGGATTACACCTCATTGTAAAGAAAACAAAAATACCTGGACCAATAATTAGCATCACGATAAATGAAGAAAAGATTGAAGTTGTCAAAGACTTCATATTACTTGGTTCCTCAATCAATGCCCATGAAAGCAGCAGTCAAGATATCAAAGGATGTATAGCACTGGGCAAATCTTCTGCAAAAGACTCTTTCAGGTGCTGAATAGCAAAGATGTCTCCTTGACAACTAAAGTATACCTGACACAAGCCATGATATTTTCAATGGTCTCATATGTATGTGAGAGCTGGACAATAAATAAGGAAGACTGAAGAAGAATAGATGCTTTTGAGTTTTGGTGCTGACAAAGAATGCTGAAAATACCATGGATTGCTAAAAGAACTAACAAATCTATCCTGGAAGAAGTGCAGCCAGAATGCTTCTGGGAAGTGAGAATGGCCAGACTTCTTCTCGCCTACCCTGGTCATGTTTAAGAAGACACCATTCCCTGGAGAACAATATCATGCTTGGTAAAGCAGATCAACAAAAGAGGGGAAGGCCTTCAATAAGGTGGAGTGACACATGGCTACAATGATGGGCTCAGGTATAGCAGGGTTCATCTAGCTGGCACAGGACCAGGCAGTGTTTCCTTCTGCTGTACACAGGGTCACTATAAGTCAGAGATGACTCAACACACCAAATAACAACAACAACAACAACAACAAAATATCTGGTTTCATGTATGTTCAGGGAAAATGTAACTGTCCTACTAAGATTTTGAATAGAATTCTGGAAGTTAGAAGTGAATGGGTCATAGGCACTCTGATAGTCAAGTAATTTTGAATCTCATTTATACTTTTCCCATGAATGAAGAAATACCTCTTATTTCTTCTTAGGTACACCTATTAGTGATGTAGCTCATAACTCTAGACTGAGCTTCCAGAGACTGTCTAGGTATAATCATTTCTTGACATTATTATTATTATTATTATTATCATTATTATTATTGCATTTAAGATAGATTATATTGCAAATTTTTTTCCAACCATTGACAAGATTATTAATCTTGCTTTTATGTTGGTCAATTTAAGTGAAAAGAAGTTCACTTCTTCATTAATTTGATTGATCACTACATCAAATTGTTCTCTCTAGCAAGAAATTGGTGGTGCAAATTATCATGTACAGAGATGTTAAGAATCCAGGAGCTAAAAAACAAATTAAAAGTAAAATAAAAAGGAAATCTTATGTGATAAAAGTAGATTAATAAAAAATAAATGAAATAATTGGGTTCTAGAAAATGAGACAATAAAACATATTAATTTATATGAATTGAAAACTTCAATGTTTTATATGAAATACTTTTCTTGTTGTGGCTGCTTCCTTTTTAGGATGGGATATTTTGTAATCACCCTGTATTGGAGCTTATTAATTAGAAAACATTGGATGGGGTTCAAAAGTGATCTATTTAATTTGCAATTGAGTTCTGAGACACCAAAATTATATATCATAAAGATTGATTACATCATAATAGCATTTATTGGAAAGCCTACTTATTAATGAGGGTCTGGATCAAGAGTTATTAACTATAACTTATTGAAAAATAACTAATAACCGTATAGTAAGTTGGTGGTCAATTTTTTCAAAACTAAAATAAGAGTGTAATATCTATTTCACAAATATGATGCATGAGTCTTTAAGAAGTAAAGTCAAGTATCTGG
>NW_006921866.1:1130265-1138961 GCF_000298275.1 Orycteropus afer afer | reverse complement strand
TTTTTTTTTTTTTTTTTAACCTGCATACTAATTGTATGTAAAGATTGAAATGACACAGAGTACTAGAAAAAAGTTCTTTTTGGGAGAAATCTTAGAAATTATGCACTTCCACATCTTAGTTTTAAAAACTGGACTTTTTACCCTTTACTTTCTTACACTAAACAAAATGACAGCAATCTTTTTAATCAAACCAGTTTCATTGTTACAAATTAAAACAAGTTACTTCCATAATAAAAATATTACCTGCATCATGAAATATAAACATTTTTTCAAGAACAGCTGAAACAGATGATCAAAGTGTGCATGAAAAACACTGTTTGAAACAACATCTAAAGAAAGTGAAAAAATGAATTATCCAAAGCCAGTTTTCTTTCTCTGGGTAATACACAAAATTCAAAAACCATTGCAGCCATTCATTGACAGGGAATTGCCAGAAATTCAAATTGAGTTGATAAAGGGAAGAGGAATAAGCAATATTGCTGATGACAGATGGATCTTGGCTAAAAGCAGAAAATATGGGAAAGAAGTTTATCTGTGTTTTATTGACTATACAAAGACATTTGACTGTGTGTGGATTATAACAAATTGTGGATGATGTTTTGAAGGATGAGAATTTCAAAACACTTAATTCTGCTCTTGAGGAACCTGAACATATACCAAAAGGCAATTGTTCAAACAGTTTAAGAGTGTGTTACACAGTTTAAAATCAGGAAGAGAGTGTGTCAGGGTTGTATCCCTTCACCATATTTATTCAATCTGTATGCTGAATGAATAATCTGAGAAGCTGGACTATATGAAGAAGAATGTGGAATCAGGATTGGAGGAAGAATCACTAACAACATGGAATATGCAAATAGTTAAACTTGCTTGCTGCAAAAAATTCTTATAAGCAAGAATGTGAAAAATGGAGAAAATGTTGAAATAGTTGTCAAGATTTTCATTTTACTTGGCTCCACAATCAATACCCATAGAAACAACAGTCAGGAAATCAAACAATGTATTGTACTGGACAAATCTGGTACCAAAAACCTCTTTGGAGTGTTCAGGAGCAAGAATGTCACTTGAAAGCTGAGATGTGCCTTCCTCAAGCCATGGTATTTTCAATTGCCTAGTGTGTGTGAAAGCTTGGACAATGAATAAGAAAACTAGAAGAATTGATACATTTGAATAATGGTATTGATGAAGAATATAGAATATACCACAGACTGCCAGAAGAACAGACATCTCTGTTGGAAGAAGCACAACCAGCATGGACCATAGAAGTAAGGATAGCAAGACTTCTCATACTCTTTGGACATGTATCATCAAGACAGATAGTTCCTGTAGAAGAGCATTGTGGTTGGTAAAGTGGAGGTTCGGCTAAAAAGAGGAAGACCTTCAATGACATGGATTGACACAGTGGCTACAACAGTGGACTCAGATGTGACAAATATTGTGAGGATGGCAAAGCACCAAGCAGTGTATCATTCTGTTGTGCATAGGGTAATTATGAATTGGAGTCAAATAAATGGCAGGTAACAACAAAATAAAATATAAAAGTTTCAATAAGACAAATACTGATCTATATATTATTTAGTTTATTATTGGATTTTTAAAATTTTATTTATAGGGCTTGTAGTATCTCATTATCAGTATTATCAATGCTGATACCTATTTACTTTAGCTTATTCACAAAACTATGTCTCAACTCTCTCTCTGCCTGTGCAATACCTTGTCTATACCAAAATTCTGCAAAAAAACCTCCTTTATATCACTTCCTGCTTTGCAAGCACTTATCATTAAGTTTCTGATAAATTTTATCATGGGAAATTGAATTTTTATCACACTTAATTTTCTTCTGAGGTAATTGTTTTGTGGTAAACAGTATTTTTTTTCCTTTCCTGATAAGATGTCTCTTTATCTCCCAAACACAGTAATTACAGAACTGTCTCTTCAACTAATTGTGAAATAAGAGAACAAACACTCCTTATTTTCAGTTTAAATGCCCTTCTGGTAAATTATTTTATCAGCACTTATTAAGTCACAGGTATATAAAAAGAAGATTGAGATTCAAATTTTAGGAATAAATACACTGAGTACTAGAATGTTCTATAGAGTAATCAAAAATGCTTGAAATATATGTAACACATAAACTCATCTTACTACTCAATTGAAATCCTCTGATCTATTTTCTCATTTAGGTCAATAATATGTGCAGTTTGTATGTGGCCTTTGAGTGATGGCAAATGATTTCATTTACACATGTTTATATCTGTTGATAATACTCACATGAAAATTAATTAAAATTTTGTAGGAAACCAAGTTAAACTTTTTCTCTTCCTCCAAACAACTTTCTGGCTAACACTGCAAATTTATGCAGAGAAAGCTACGACTTTTTCAGCAAAAATTATAACATGATATTGGAGTGGTAGAGTGGGTAAGACATTTGGCTGCTAGCCAAAGGTCGGTAGTTCAAACACACCAGCTGTTCTGTGGGAAAAGATGAGGCAATCTATTTCTGTAAAGATTTACAGCCTTGGAAACCCAGTGGGGGTCGGTCTGAGTCAGAAATGACTCAGTGGCAGTGGGTTTGGTTTGGTTTTGACTGGGGTGTTATTAATTGTGTAGATATGTATGACAAAAACAGCACCAAAGCAGGGAAATATATTCCTGAAAGTTTCCTACATTTTATGTGAAGTAATAAAATCTGTTAAATAATGAAAAACTTTGCTACATATGGAACAATGATAAAGACTACACAAATGCATTTAGTTGCACTAAAAATCACTATGATTATTTAATATGAAGTCGTGAACTAGACCAAATGCAAATGGTAAGTAGCTCAGGGAAAATATGAGGCCATTAAGCATCAGAGACAAGAGTTTTTACATTTCTATATTACCATAATAATGTAAATGACCAGCTATTGGTATTAAAGTATTAGCATTTATTATCCTAATTTAAAACTAAAAATATTTAGGCTTAGACAAATTAAGTTTTCTGAGAACAGAAATTGAGGAACCAGGTAGGGCCAGGTAGGGCATGGTACTAACATTTTTTGGTTTGACTCCCTGCCAACACACTACATATCCCAGTTTGTTAGTACATATGTAACAAAGATACCAAGCGTGTAGCTCTAAAACCTATTGTCATAAAGTCAATTCTGACTCATAGTGGCTTTAAACAATGGATACTTGTTTTCTCACAGGCCAGGAGGCTAGAAATTCAAATTCAGTTTGTCAGCTCTAGAGAAATGTCATTCTTTGTCCTTTTCAGTTTTTAGGAGCTGCCAGCAACCTTTACCATTCCTGGGTTTATAGATGTATCTGCCTCTGTCCTCAAATAGTATCTGCCTTCCTTCCGTGTGTTTTCTTTTTGTGTCTATTTTCATTTTTTAAGAGACCACTGAGAAGGGATGGATTTATGATCCACACTAGTTTGCTATGACTTTATTACAGAAACAAAACAAAAGCCTATTCCTAAAAAGAGGAGCTCTAGTCGCATAGTGCCTAAGGCACTTGACTACCAATCAGAAGGCTGGCGGTTCAAACTCACCAGCCACTCCTCTGAAGGAAGATGGGCAATCTACTTCCGTAGTGATACCGCCTCGGAAACCCAAGGAGGGGTTGTTATGAGTCAGGTCCGACTGGATGACACATAACAACAACAACAACATTCCTAAAAAGAGTCACATTATTCACACTTATAAGGGTCAAGAATTCAACATATCTTTTGGAGAGAAACATTTCAATCCATTGTTCTCAGATACTGTCAAGTCGCTTCCTACTTAGAGTCGCCGAGTACGACAGAAGGAAATGCTGCCTGGTCCTGCACCATTCTCACAATCCCAGCTATATTTGTGCCCATTGGTACAGACACTGTGTTAATCTATCTTGCTGAGGGTCTTCCTGTTTTTCACTGACCCTCTATTATATGTCCTTCTCCAGGAACTGGTCCCTCCTGATAAAATGTCCTATGGTTTTGAGACAAAATCTCACTATGCCCACTTCTAAGGGGCTTGCTGGCTATACTTCTCCCAAATTAGATTTATTAATTTTTCTGGAAGTCCATGCTCAATATTCTTCACCAACACCATAATTCAAAAACAAATTCTTCTTCAGTCTTCCTTATTCATTGTCTAGCTTTCACATGTGTAATTGAAAATATGACTTGGGTCAGAAGAATCCTAGTCCTTAAAGATATAGCTCTGCTTTTTAACACTTTAAAAAGTTTTGCAATAGATTTACCCGATGCGATATATCATATGATTTCTTGACTGTTGCTTCCATTAATTGTGCATTGATTGTGGATCCAAGTAAAATGTAATCCTTGACAATTTCAAACTTTTCTCTGTGTATAGTAATGCTGATTGCCAGATTTTTGTTTTATTTATGTTGAGATGCATTTTATACTGATGGCTATAGCCTTTGTTGGTACTTCAAGTCCTCTTTGTTTTCAACTGAAACCTGTCCACAACATTCCTAAAGAGTCACATTATTCACACTTACGAGGGTCAAGAATTCAACCTATCTTTTGGAGAGAAACATTTCAATCTGTTCTCAGGTGCTGTCAAGTTGCTTCCTACTTAGAGTCCCTCTGAGTACAACTGAAGTAAGCTGCTTGGGTGACCTTGCTGCTATTTGAGATATCAGTGGCATAGCTTTCCGCATCACAGTGATAAGCAAGGCACCACAGTATGACTAACTGACAGATGAATGGTATGCATTTACATTATTTTTTAACAATTTCAAGAACAAAAGGTAAATTACCAGTCCAATTATATTTATCACAATGTTTAACTGTTCTGGTTCCTCAAATCAGAAATTCTGAAATGCAAAACGTATTGCATTTAATTTGACATTGATTTTTTATTGATTTGCCTATGGAGTAATTGTAACATCTGCTGTTTTCAAAGGGAAACTGATAAAAAAAAAAAAAATTGGCAAGCCTTTGTCAGTATCTAAATAAATAAAATGAAAACAGTGACAAATTAGGCCAGATTTAGAGTCTTTTAGATAGAGTTTATGCATCAGTACTGATACATATATATACATAACATACAAGCATGCAAACACATATTTTATATTAAACATACACACACAAATTCTAAATTTTGCATTTTCTTTGGTGAGTACCTCAGAAAATTAAATCTAAAATTATCTTCATGCCTACTTAAAACAAAAATATGTGTGATTAGATCATCTAATTGAAAATATGTGGAAGCATGGAAATGATAGTGAAAGGAGAGTGGGGAAGACAGAATTGGAATTTGGACTCCCATGTTAAAGCCTCAGTGACATTGCTAATTAATTAGCTATCTGTCTTTAAATGTATCACTTTCTCTATAGACCAAATAATACAAATAAAATAGGTTGAAAATGTTGTGAGAAATATGAAGTCTTACAAGCATTTTATCTTAATTTCTAAATGTCTTTAATTTTAACTCTTCACCTGCTTTTTTGATCAACTACTGTTTTGGTTACAGCCAGCCTATGCCACATGATCGCTCCTGCAATTGAGCTAACAGTATGGGAAGAATGAAGTAACGATGTGCTCTCTATTTTCTCCAAACAAGAAAGATAGATTAATAAACTATCTTTCTTACACTAATTATTATAAAATATAATAGATTAATAAAAAGTTTGCTATTCATGCTTTGATGTTCAGTTTTGAGGTTTCCTAGTAAGCTGTTAATTCTTTCAATTTGTCATTGTTTTTATTATATTTATTTATTTATTTAAACTTATATTATTGAATGTTTCTTAAATATCCTTTCAGATATTCTTCGTACTTGTTCAGTCATTTACTGAAGGAGAGGTATTTAAATCTCTGGCAATAATTGCAATTTTGACTTTTTCTCTCTGCAATTTTATCAGTTCATATATTCTGAAGTTCTCTTATTACTTGCAAAAACTTTTAAGGTGGTGATGTCCTCTTCAGGAATGGCTCCTTTATTATAAAATGAACTTCTTTATCTCTGGCAATATTCTTTGCTCTGAAATCTACTTTGTCTGATATCAACATAGCCATTCATAGCTTATTTTAATTAGTTTTATCATGATTAATCTTTTTCTTTACTTTTAATTTTAGCTATGTTTTGTCTGTGCATTTAACGTGTGTTTCTTAAGGGAAGCATAACATTTCATCTTATTTTTATATTTATTCTGATGACTTCTCATTTTAATATTTGTATTTAGACCATTTACATTTAATTGATTATTAATGGAGTTAAAGTTAAGTCTTTCCTATTGTTGTTTGTTTTCTATATGTCCCATTAGTCCTTTGTTCCCATCATACTACTTCTGTGTTTTCTATTTCTTTCTTTCTTTCTTTTATAATTATATCTTCATTTTGTTAAATTGTACATTTAAACTCACACTTTATCTTCAAATGATATTTGTTGTTATTGTTAGGTGCCATCAAAGCACCTCTGACTCATAGTAACTCTATGTAAAACCAAATGAAACACTGCACGATCCTGTGCCAGCCTCACTATCCCTACTATACCTGAGTCCATTGTTGCTGCTACTATGTCAATCCATCTTGTTGAGGGTCTACCCTGATTTAGTTGACCCTCCTCTTTACCAAGCATGACATCCTCCTCTAGAGAATGCAAATGGTCCCTTCTAACAACATGACCAAAGTAGGTAAGATGAAGTCTGGCCATTCTTGCTTCTAAGGAACATTCTGAGTTAGCTTCTTCCAGGACAGATCTGTTAGTTCTTTGAACATTCCATAGTACTTTCATCATTCTTTGCCAACACCACAGCTCAAATGCATCAACTCTTCTTCGGTCTTCGTTAGTCATTGTCCAGCTCTCACATGCATATGAGGTGATTGAAAATGTCATGGCTTGGATTAGGTGCACCTTAGTCTTCACCATGAAGTCTTCACTCTTCAGCACTTGAAAGAGGTCTTTTGCAGCAGATGTGGCCGATGCAATACTTCTTCAGATGTCTTGATTGCTGCTTCCATCGGTCTTGATTGTAGAACCAAGTGATATGAAGTATTTGACAACTTCAATCTTTCTCCATTTACCATGATGCTGCTTACTGGTCCAGTTGTGAGGATTTTTGTTCTCTGTATATTGAGATGTAATCCATACTGCAGACTGTAGTCTTCAATTTTCATCAACAAGTGCTTCAAGTCATCCTTACTTTCAGCAAGCAAAGTTGTGTAGTCTGTGTATCTCAATTTGCTAATGAGCCTTCCTCCAATCCTGATACCACATTCTTCTTCATTCTTTTTCCAACTTCTTGGATTGTTTTCTCAGGGTACAGATTGAATAAGTACAATGAAAGGATACAACCCTGACATACTCCCTTCCTGATTTTAATCCATGCTGTATCCCTTTGTTCTGTTCAAATGGCAGCATCCTGGTCTGTTTACAGGTTCCTCATGAATACAATTAAGAGTTTTGGAATTCTCATTCTTCTCAATGTTATCCATAATTTGTTATGATCTACATAATCAGATGCTTTTGCATAGTTAATAAAACATTAGTAAGTATCTTACTAGTATTCTTTGCTTCTAAACAAGATCTATCTGACATCACCTATGATATCACTTGTTCCATATCCTCCTCTGAATTCAGCTTGCTTTCTGGAAGTTCTCTGTCACTATACTGCTGTAGCCTTTTTGAATTATTTTCAGTAAGATTTTACTTGTATGTGATATTAATTACATTATTCAATAATTTCCACATTCTGTAGGATTACCTTTGTTTGGAATGGGTACAAATATGGATCTCTCTCAGTCAGTTGGCCAGGTATCTGTCTTTTAAATCTCTTGGCATAGCCAAGTGAGTGCCTCTGGTGTGGCATCCATTTGTTGAAACATCCCAATGAGTATTCTGTCAATTCCTGTAACCTTGTTTCTCGCCAATTCCTTCAATGCAGCTTCAACTTCTTCCTTCAATACCATTGGTTCTTGATCACGTGTTCAACCATTTCAGATGAACGTTGACCAATACTTTTTGGTACAGTGACCCTGTGTATTCCTTCCATCTTCTTTTGATGCTTTCTGCATCATTAATATATTACCCTTAGAATCTTTCAATATTGAAACCTGAGGCTTAAATTTTTCTTCTGTTCTTTTGACTTGAGAAATGCCCAGCATATTCTTCCCTTTTGGCTTTCCAATTATACTACAATAATAAATTTCCATTTCTACTCTTCACTCTTTACATTGCTGTGACCATGTCTATTAATTTTACATGTAAGTCTCATACTGTATTATTGTTTAAAAATATTTTTAAAGATCTTTAAATAATATGAAATCACCCATATATTTATTCATGCTATTACTATGTCCATTCTTCTTCATTCCTTTTGCATATTCATATTCTATCTCATATAATTTTCCTTCTATCTAAAGAACGTCCTTTACTGTTTCTTGTAAGGCTTATTGGGTAGTTATACATTCTTTCATTGTTTCTAAGTCTAATAAAGTATTTCACCATTGTTTTTTCAAGATCCATTCATTATGTTTACATCTTTTTGTTGACAGATTTATTGCTTCAATTCTTTAAAGATATTGCTTTATTATATTCTTGTTTACCTTGTCATAAAGAGAAATCTATTTTTATCCTTGTCTTCTTTTCTTCCATAATTCATTTCTCTTCTTTCTTAAAATTAAAAAAAAAAAAATAAATAAAACTTAAAACGTTTTTTTAAGATTTCTTGCTTTCACTGTTTTTAAGCAATTTTTTTTTTTCA
>NW_006921866.1:1125476-1130165 GCF_000298275.1 Orycteropus afer afer | reverse complement strand
CTTGTACTTGTGGCTCAATGAGCTTACTGAAAAATTTGGGAATGTTATTTCTTCAAATATTTTCTAGCTGTCTTTCATCCTCTTTACAGACTCCAATTGGCCTCTTGAAGTTTACTCACAGTTCATTGAGCACCTTTTATCTTCGAATTTCTCTTTGTTTTCCATTTGGTCACTGTCTATTGCTATGTCTTCAAGTTCATTGATTATTTCTGCAATGTCTCATATGCTAATTATCCAACCCCACATATTTTTTATCTCACACATTATAGTTTTTATTTCTGGATGTTCAATTTGGATAATTTCTATATATCATGTCTCTATTAAACTTTTAGACCATATGGAAATAGTTGCAATAGCTGATAAATGTTCTTGTCTGATAATTTAAACATCATTGTTAATTCCAAGTAGATTTTGAATTGATTGATTATCCTTCTTATTCTGTATCTCATTTTCTTACTTCTTTTTATGTCTAGTAACTTTTTATTAAATGCTAGATGCTAGATTATTATTATTATTATTAATTTTATCTTGTTGGTGCTGGATATTGTGGTTTTCTTGTAAATATACTTAAAGCTAATTTTCTTGGTAAGAGTTTGATTATTTTGGGCTTTGCTTTCATGATTCATTTAGTTTAATGCTAATCATTTCCCATTACTGAGACAAGACCCTTCTGAGTACTCTACCTTATTACCTCATAATGATTTTACAGTCTGGATGGTAGCAATAGGCACAATCCTGTTCACTTTCTAAATTATTTTTTCCTTCTTCTTCCTTTTTTAAATACTATTTTTATGTTTTTTTCTTTGTATCTCTCTCTCCTTTACTCTTCTTTCCTTTTACTTCCTTCATGGCTTTCTCTTTTTTGTCTTAACCTCACCTTAATCTCCTCCTATTTCCTATTCCTCCCTTTTTCATTGTTGAAATAAATTTTAAAAATTTAACTATAGAAATAATGCTGTGTTAGGGTTGGTAAGAGACACTAAAAAGTATATAATGTGACCTTTGTTACATTCATTTTGGAGATATACAACATGACAATTATTACTGCATTGCAGAATGCTTTTTTAATAATTAATTTATTTATATTTTTGGTGAAGGTATGCAGAGCAAAATATGACACCCATTCAACAGTTTCTATAATTACAATTCAGTGAGCTAAATATTTTTTAAGCAGCTCATATTGCTCTTTATTTTCACTGTCTGGAAAGATATCACATTTTCTAAATATACCCACATAAGCAAAATCTAGGCTTTAGAAAATCCTGGATAGAGTGGGAGAAAAATGTGGAATAAAACTCAAAATAATAAAAAAACACTAGCTTACTGGTCATATGGAGACTGGTGGAATTCTCAAGATTGTTGCTTTTAGTCACCCTTCAGACCAGGAACTGAACTAGCTCCTATGGCTCAAGTTTTGGCCCCAGAATAGATAGGTCTATATGGTGAACAATTACCCTAGGAAGGTAGACACTCCTTAGGACAGTCAACGATTTGAGATCTAAATGGCACCATTGCCCAAGTACAAAGTTTAGAAGGCAGGAAGGGTTAGGAAACAAAGAGGAATGGAAATGAGGAACACAGGGGGAAACTGTCACAAGTGATATTACATTGAGGGGATTGTGATCAATGACATGAAACAAAAAGTGTAAGAATTATTGAATAGGAAATTCATTTTCTATGTAAACTTTCACTCAAATCAAAATAAAATGTTAAAAGAATGTAGAACTTATAACAAAATAGTTAATTTCTCTGAAGTTTCAAAAACTCTATGCTCTGCAATGAAGTCATATTTGAAAAATGGAGGTTGTCCAATTCTTATTTTTTTATTAGATAACTAGATATTGTTTCTTTGTGAGCCAGGCAAAGAATAAGGTAGCTGTGTCAGGCATATTAATATAGAATAATTTATTCTCTGATGAACATTCAGTAATTTGAATGACATATATTAATTAAAATATGTGGGAAATATTAAAACCTAGTGGATCTGAACTAAAATCTCCCTTCTTTCACTAAATTTCCTGAATTTCAAAATTATTTTTCTTCCAAAGCACAGGTAGACTGAGCTGCAATACATTTGAGATATATGCATGCCTTTAAAAAAAATGAAATACATTTACTCTTTTGTTGTTGTTGTGATTTGAGTGAAAATTTACAGAGCAAATTCACTTTCCATACAACAGTTCACATGCACTTTGTCTCATGACATTGACTACTATTTACCACAATGGAACACCTCACCTCCCACTTTCTCCCGATTGTTACCTCTTCCATGTGTCCATCCCTCCATGCATTCCTGCTCCCTGAGCTGTCTTCCTATGCATAAACAACCCTTCTTTCTCCCATGATTGTTCTCACCAAAGAGTTTATCTACCTCAGGTAAATGTTCAACTCAACAAACTGTCTTTTGTTTGGCGGAAAGCCACAGATGTGGGTTCAATTCCAAACCTGAAGTGCAGCTAGGGACAATAGTGTCAGTGGTTCCATCAAACTCTACCAGACCAGCAAATCTGGTCCCCCTCCCTTTTTTTTTTTCCACAAATGATTTTGAGTTTTGTTCCACATTGTTCTCCCTCTCTATCCAGGATCTCCTATATAGAACCCCCTCCAAGGAGTTGACAGTGGTAGCCAGGCACCATCTAGTTCTTCTGGTCTCATAGTCATATAGGCTGTGGATCATATGGTGTACCAGTCACCACAACTAATTCTTTCCACTAATCTTTGGTTTTCTTCATTCTTCTTTGCTCTGGGCGAGGAGAGACCCATCATTGCATCTAGATGGCTGCTTGCAAGCTTTTAAGATCCTAGTCGCTACTCACCAAAGTAGGAGGTGGAAAAATGTTTTGTGTAGTATGTTATGCCAGTTGAGCTTAATGTCCCTTGTGGCAATGGTCCTGAGCCCACTGGTTCAACTACTCAGTACTTCTGGGTAGCTGGCTGTGACCAAGCAGTGACCACAACCTTGCCCCTTGTCAGCTCTACTATACACCTGGGAATTCTGATCATTCACATAAACTTATAGGACCATTGTCTGCCAATGCTATACATGGTCTTGGATACATTCCTCACTACATAGACATACCTAATAGTTCAGCTTGTCCACCCATCGATTGACCCTTATACTTATGTTTGCCTTCACTGACAACGCAGTACTGTATGTGCAAAAGGTTCATCTTTTTTGTCTGTACCTCCTGTGTACCTCTCTGTGTCTTCCTCTTCCTCAATGACACCATGTTTATCACTCACGTTTGGTACAATTCCCTTCTCCTCACCCAAATCAATACTTATCTCTACCTATATAACAGTGTTCCTTACCTTACCCTCCCAGCCCTGGTAACCAACAACAAAAAAATTTCCTTCCATATCTAAACCTTTCTTTGACTTTTACAATAACAGATTAATACAATATTTGCCCTGTGATTGACTTATTTCACTCAGCATAATTTCCTCCAAGTTCATCCATGTTATGTGGTATTTTGCAGATTCCACGTTATTCTTTAGGGTTGCATAATATTCCATCGTGTATATGTACTATAGTTTGGTTATCCATTCCTCAATTGATGGTTGTTTCCATCTTTTTCCTATTGCAAATAGAGCTGTGATGAACATGGGTGTGCATATGTCTCTTCTTGCCATGGCTCTCATTTCTTTAGGATATATACCTAGTAATGGAATGGCTGGGTCAAATGGTATTTCTAATTCCAACTTTTAAGAAATTGCCATACTGCTATTCACAGTGGTTGTACCATTTTACAGTGACACCAGCAGTGTTTGAGAGTCCCAAATTCTCCACATCTTCATCAGCATTTGTTATTTTCTGTCTTGTTTGAACTTTGCTCTAGTCCTGGGGCAAGATGGTATCTCGTTTTGATTTGCATCTCTCTCATGGCTAATGATTGTGAGCATTTCTTCATATGTTTGTTGGCTGCCTGAATATCCTCTTTTGTGAAGTGTCTATTCATGTCTTCTGCTTACTTTTTAATTGGATTATTTGTCATTGTTTCTTGAGGTGTTGGAGTTTTCTATACATCCTAGAGATAAGTCCCTTGTCACATATGTCATTACCAAATAGTTTTTCCCAATATGTAGGCTCTTTTTTGACTCTTTTGGAGAAGTCTTTGGAAGCAAATAAATATTTAATTTTTAGAATGTCCTATTCATCTAGTTTCTCTTCTGCTGCTTGCACATTTTGGATTATGCTTGAAATACTACTTATGCCATATATTGGGGCCCCTAAATTTGCCTGTAGTTTTCCTTGAGGAACTTTATAATTTTAGGTGTCACATTTAAGTCTTTGATCCATCTGGAGTTAGTTTTGTGTATGGTGTGATTTACAGATTTTGTTTCATTTTTTCTGCAAATGGATATCCAGTTTTGCCAGCACCATTTATGAAACTAACCTTCTCTTCCCCATTTAATGGATTTACACCCTTTGTCAAAGGTCAGCTGACCATAGGTCGATGGGTCTATTTCTGGGTTATCAATTCTATTCCATTGTTCTATGTGTCTGTCATTAAACCAATAGCAGGCAGTTTTCACTACTATGAATGTATAGGAGGTGTTTAGATCCGGCAGTGTGAGACCACCTACTTTGTTGTTCTTCATCAATAGTGCTTTGCATATTCAGGGTCTCTTTCCTTTCCATATAAAGTTAGTCATTGGTTTTCCCATATCCTTAAAAAATGTTGATGG
>NW_006921866.1:1124490-1125186 GCF_000298275.1 Orycteropus afer afer | reverse complement strand
GGTATTGATTTCCTTATTTCTTTTTCAGCAATCTCTTTGCTGGTGTAGAGGAATTCAACTAATTTTTGGATGTTGATCTTGTATCTTGCCACAATGCTAAATCTCTCAATTAGTACCAGTAGATTTTTGACTGAGTCTCTTGGGTTTTCTAGCTAGAGGATCATATCATCAGCAAATAGGGATAGTTTGACTTCTTCCTTACCAATTTGGATGCCTTCGATCTTCCTTTCTTGCCTTATGGCCCTGGCTAGGACTTCCAGTACAATGTTGAATAGAAGTGGTGATAGAGGGCATCTTGTCTGGTTCCTGTTCACAAGAGGAATGGTGTCAGTCTCTCTTCACTGAGAATAATGTTTGCTGTTGGTTTTGCATAAATGTCCTTTTTCATGTTGAGGAATGTCCCTTCTATTCATATTTTGCTGAGAGTTTGGATCAGGGATGGGTGCTGGATTTTATCAAATGCCTTTCTGCATCAATTGATATGATCCTGTGGTTCTTCTCCTTTGTTTTATTTAAGTGGTGGATGACATTGATTGTTTTTCTAATGTTGAACCATCCTTGCACACCTAATATGAACACCAGTTGGTCATAATGAATGATTTTTCGGATATGTTGTTTTAGTCTATTGGCTAAGATTTTGTTGAAGATTTTTGTATCTATATTCATGAGGGATATTGGTCTGTAGTTTTCCTTTTG
>NW_006921866.1:1099900-1107618 GCF_000298275.1 Orycteropus afer afer | reverse complement strand
CAAATTCTTCTGCTAATTGGGGTTTAGTCCAATTCTGTATCCTTCCCTTCAAGGCTCAGGGTCCACGATTATCTTCTGTGTCTTTGTTAATTGGTTTCCCTTTTCTTTGTTGAAGAGGGTCTGTGCAATCCTTCTGCCTAGTCCACCATCTTGCCGGAACCCGGTATATAATTCTTGATTGAAATTTTTTTCTTTCAGGGTTTTATATATACCATCCCATTGCTTTCTCACTTGCATGGTTTCTGCTGAGAAATTAGAGCTTATTCTTACTGGTTGTCCTTTGTAAGTAACTTTTTGTTTTTCCCATGCTGCTCTTGGGATTCTTCTTGTCTTTTGTTTTGATGAGTTTGATGATGATATATCTTGGTGATTTTCTTTTGAGATCTATCCTGTTTGGGGTTCATTGGATTTCCTGCATGGATATATTCTAATGTTTCATCATATCAGGGAAGTTCTCCTCAAACAAATGTTGGACAATTTTCTCAGTGGTTTTATTTTTCTCTTTCTGTTCTGGAATTCCAATGACATGTAGGTTATTCCTTTTGACGGTATCCCACATGAATCTTAGGCTTTATTCATTTTGTTTTGATCTTTCTTCTGATTAATCCCTTTCCAAAGAAGTATTCAGGTATTTGTCTTCAATCTTATTAATTCTGTCTTCCATTGCAACAATTCTACTCCTTTGTCCTTTCAGTGTGTTATCTATTTCTGACAATTTAGTATTAATCTTCTGAATTTCTATCTGGTGATTTAGAATAATTTCTAATATTTTATTTATTTCATCATTTTGTTCTTGTATTTTCTTCCAAAATTTTTTTAGTGTTTTGTCTGTGTTTTCCTTGATATGTGTCTCTATCCTTTTAAGATACCTAAATAAAATTGTTTTGAATTCCTTATCAGAGAGTTCCAATGCCACTTCTTTCTCAGGGATGTGTTCTTGGTCTGTGTCCTTCTCCCTCGTTTCTTCCACTTTATCTTGCTTCTTTTTGTGGACTGTGCTGGTCTCTTGTTCCAAGCCATCGTGACATTGTTGTATTTAGATCTCTGTTAACTGTTTGTGAAGAGCAGCCAAAGATGAGTCAGGATCTTCTTGGTGGTTGTTTATCATTGGCCTGGGATCCCTGCCAGACAGCAGCTCCATATGTCTCCTTTTTTACTGTTTTCATGCAAATTCTTCTGCTAGTTGGAATTTAGTCCACTTCTATATCCTTCCCTTCAAGGCTCAAGGGTCCAGGATTATCTTCTGTATCTGTGTTATTTGGTTCTTCTTTTCTTTGTTGAAGAGGGTCTGTGCAGTCTTTCTGACTTTCACCATCTTACTGGAACTCCCGATATATTTACTCTTGACCATTTAAATTTCCTAGAAGTTTTACTGTTTTTTTTTTTTTTTCTAAATTTTATCTTAAATGGATAATTGTTTATACCTTCTTATATTTCTCTACCATAACTCTTTAAACTGTGATTATATTAACACATATTTACATACTGTGAGCAAGGCAAAACTGATTAAAGTAGTTTACTTTATTTTATTTTTCCCCCCAGGGTGTGGGTTATATTCTGTAAAATAAGAACTGAGAACTGATGCTTCACTAAGTATTTGTAGAACTGCAGTCATGTCTTTAACCATGTGGTAGGCTATATGGATATAACATTAGTTTGTTCCAATAATTTAATCTTGTCAGAAAAAAAATCAAGCATAGGTGACATTTATATTAAACATAAACTATGCTGCATAGGAGCGCTAGTAGCACCGTGACTAAGGCACTTGACTGCTAACCAGAAGGCTGGTGGTTCAAACCCACTAGCCACTCCTCGGAAGGAAGATGGGGCAATAGACTTCCATAGTGATACTGCCTCAGAAACCCAAGGAGGGGTTGCTATGAGTCAGGTCTGACTTGACAGCACATAACAACAACAAACAATGTGCTGCATGTTCTGTACTACTTACTTTCTGTATGTAATCACATGTATTCTTCCCTAATAGTATTTGGTAGTAGCTGGACAATGAATAAGGAAGACCAAAGAAGAGTTGATGTTTTTGAATTGTGGTGGTGCCAAAGAATACTGAAAATACCATGCACTGCCAGAAGAACAAACAAATCTATCTTGGCAGAAATGCAGCTGAATGCTCCTTGTGAGCTAGATTGGCAAGACTTCCTCTCACCTACTTTGGTCATATTGTCAGAAGGGACCATTCTCTGGAGAAATATATCATCCTTGGTAAAGTGGAGGGTCAGTGGAAATGGGGAAGTCCCTCAACAAGATGGAAGATCCTCATCAAGATGGATTGACATAGTGGCTGCAACAATGGACTCAAGTATAGCAAGGATTCTGTGGCTGGTGAAAGACAAAGCATTGTTTTGTTCTATTATACATAGGGTCACTATGATTTGGAGTCTATTCCATGACACCTAACCACAACAATAGTATTTGTAAAACTGATATTTCTTTTATCACATTTTTGTATGGCAAAGCAACGCAAGTCCTGGGAAGTGATGAGGTGCCATATACATGGGTATACAAAATACTGTAATGTTTTAAAAATATTGTTTATTCCATGCTACTAAATGATAAAATCAAACCCACTGCTGTTGAGATCATTTCAACTCATAGAAACCCTATAGGACAGAGTAATACTGCCCTATAGAGTTTCCAAGGCTGTAATTCTTTATAGAAGCAGACTGTCTTATCTTTCGCCATTGGAACAACTGGTGGGTTCAAACTGCCAGTTTTTTAGTTAGAAGCCATATGCTTTAAGCATTGCACTACCAGAGCTTCCTCCCATTCTAGAAGGGCTCTAAAATATCCTCATTATCCTCATTATCAGGCAGTACCAGCTGTTGACTCTGAGGACTGATGAATCCAAAATCACCAGGTTGAAAGGTGGATTGTTTGCTCACAGACAGTTTTGACAGCACAACAGGATCCAGATCCACAGAAGAGTGTCTCATTTTCCCAGGAAGTCCATAACTATATTGAAAACAGGTCACAACCCTAGGGAAACTCCTTTTCAATGGATTGGCTGCTCAAAACATATACATCTGATCTCATCACGGGAATAACCCACATCACAATTGCTTTAACCACTCAGAATCATGGTCCAGCCAAGTTGACACACAACACCAACTATCACAGGGCCATTCTACTCTATCCTAGAGCATCACACTGAGTAAGAATCAACTTAACAGCAGTGAGTATAGCCATGTTACTTATAGTATGTTCTGTGGACCAGTGTATTTCAAAATATTACTTATCAAGTAGTTATACAAATTATCTAATACTTGTCTGTCAGCTTGTTTTGTACTGTGATGGCTCATTTTTTTGCTGTTATGTGGGAAACTATGGCAACAATATTTCAAATATGAGCAGGGTAAACCATGATGAACAAGTTTCAGAAGAGCTGACATGGAAGAAGAACATGACTGTCCGTCTCATAAAAATTGGCCATTGAAAACTTTTTGAATAGTAGTAAAACACCATCTGATATAGTACTGGAAAAATTTACAAGTAGCAGTGAAAAAAGGGCTATTATAGTCCCAGAAGATGAGCCACTCAGATTGGAAGGCACTTAAAATACAACTGAAAGTGGAGTTGACCTTAATGGCTTGGATGGAGTGAAGATTTTGGTACATTCATCGGCTGATGTGGCACTACTCAAAATGAGAAGAAACAGCTGCAAACATGATTAATAATGGGAATTTGGAATGTATGGAATATGTTTCTAGAAAAATTGAAACTGGTCACAAATGAAATGGAACACATAAAGATCAATAACCTAATAATTAGTGAGCTGAAATGGACTGGGATTAGCCATTTTGAATTGGACAATCATATGGTCTACTATATCTAGATTGGCAAATTAAAGGGCAATAGTGTTGCATTCAAAGTCAAAAAGAACATTTCAAAGTCTACCTTGAAGTACAATATATTGTCAGTGATAAGATAATATCTCTAGGCTTAAACGGAAGACCAAGTTACTACTATCATTCTTCAAATTTATGCACCAACCACTAAAACCAAAGAGGAAAAAATTAAAGATTTTTACTAACTTCTGCAGTCTGAAATTGACCAAACATGCAATTAATATGCATTAATATTTACTTATGATTGGAATGTGAAAGTAAGAAACAAAGAAAAAGCATTGGTATTTGAAAATATGGTTGTGGTGAAAGAAATGATGCTGGAGATCACATGGCAGGGTTTTGCAAGACCAATAATTTATTCATTGTAAATACATTTTTTTTTCAACATCATAAACAATGACTCTACAAATGGATTTCACCAGATGAAATACATAGGAATTCAGTTGATTACAGGTATGGAAAGAGGTGATGGAGAACCTCAATCTCATCAATGAAAACAGGGCCAGGGGTCAACTGTGCAACAGACCACTAATTGTTCATACGCAAGATCGAGTTGCAGCTAAACAATTAAAACAAATCCATGAGAATGAAAATATGTTCTTCTTTCATTATATCCCACCTATATTTGGAGACTATTTGAAGAATAGATTTGATGCATTGAACATCGATCACTGAAGACAAGGTGAGTTATGGGATGACATCAAACCCATCATATGAAGAAAGATAAAGTCATTAAAAAGACAGGAAGGGAAAAAAAATTCCTAAAGGATATTAGAAGAGACTCTGAAACTTGCTCTTGAATGGGGAGTAGCTAAAGCAAATGTAAGAAATGATGAAATAAAAGAGCTGAACAAATTATTTCAAAGGGTGCCGTAGAGAACAAAGTAAAGTACTATAATGAAATATGCAAAGACCTGGAATTAGAAACCAAAAGAGAAGAACACACTCAGCATTTCTCAAGCTGAAAAAATTGAAGAAAAAAAATCATGCTTCAAGTAACAATATTGAAGGATTCTACAAGCAAAATATTGAATGATACAGGGAGCATCAAAAGAAGATGGAAAGAATACTCAGGAATTTTCCTTAAGTGTGATCTCCAGCATCATTTCTTTCACCACGATCATATTTTCCAAATACCAATGCTTTTCCTTTGTTTCCTACTTTCACCTTCCAATCATAAGTAAATATTAATGCATCTTAATTGCATGTTTGGTCAATTTCAGACTGCAGAAGTTAGTAAAAATCTTTAATTTAATTTCTTCCTCTTTGGTTTTAATGGTTGGTGCATAAATTTGAAGAATGATAGTAGTAACTGATCTTCCTTTTAAGGAAGATTTCTGAGTATTCAGGAAGATTCATTAACAACCTGTGTACCAAAATGAACTGGTCAAAATTCAACTATTTCAAGAGGTAACATATAATCAAGAACTGATGGTAATAAAGACAGAAGTCCAAGCATCACTGAAGGAATTGGTGAAAAACACGCCTCCAGGAATTGACAGACTATCAACTGAGGTATTTCAACAAATGGATGCAACACTGGAGTCACTATCCCATTGACACCAAGAAATTTGGAGGACACCTACTTGGTTAACTGACTGGAAGAAACACATATTTTTTGCCCATTATAAAAAAAGGTGATTCAACAGAATGTTGACATTATCAAGCAATGTCATTAATATCAAATGCAAGTAAAATTTTGCTGATGGTAATTCAAAAATAGTTGCAGCAGTACATCAACAGAGAACTTTCAGAAATTCAAGCCACATTCAGAACAGAATGTGGAACAACGTATAACACTGCTAGTGTCAGATGGAACTTGACTGAAAGCAAAGAATACCAGAAAGATGTTTAGTTGTACTTCATTGACTATGCAAAGACATTCCACTGTGTGCATCATAACAATTTACGGATAACATTATGAAGACTGGGAATTCCAGGGCACTTAATTGTACTCATGAGGACCTGTACATAGACTAAGAGGTAGTTGCTCAAACAGAACAAGGAGACACTGCAAGGTTTAAAAATAGAAAAGGTATGTGTCAGGGTTTTATCCTTTCATTATACTTATTTAATATGTATGCTGTGCAAATAATGTGAGAAGTGGACTATATAAAGGAGAATGTGACATCAGAATTGGAGGAAGATTCATTAACAATCTGTGATATGCAGATGATATAATATTGCATGCTGAAAGTGAAAATATGAAGCAATTCCTGATGAAGGTCAAAGACTACAACCTTCACTATAGATTACACTTCAAGATAAAGAAAATAAATTGTCACAACTGGGCCAAAAAGCAAATCATAATATATGGAGAAATGATTGAAGTTGTCAGAAATTACATTTTGCTTGGATCCACCATCATCACCAGTGGAAGTATCCGTTAAGAAATCAGAGGATTATTGCACTGGGCAAATCTGCTGACAAAGACCTCTTTAAAGTGTTAAACATCAAAGGAGTCACTTTGAAAACTAACATACTCCTGATCCAAGGAATGGTATTTTCAGTAGGCTCATATTCACGTGAAAACTGAACAATGAATAAGGAAGACTGAAGAAAACTTGATACATTTGAATTGTGTTTTTGATGAAGAATATTCAGAATGCCATCGACTTCCAAAAGAATGAACAAGGTTGCCTTGGAAGAGGCATAGCTGGAATGCTCCATGGATGTGAGAATGTTGACTTTGTCTCATGTGCTTTGGTCATGTTGTCAAGAAGAGGAACTGGTTCTTGGAGAAGGATATCATGCTTGGTGGAATGGAGGGTCAGCTATAAAGGGAAAGATCCTCAACAAGATGGAGTGACACAAGGACTACAACGATGGGCTCCAGCTTAGCAATGATTGTGAAGATGGCACAGAACTGAGCCATGTTTTGTTCTGTTGTATTATATGCGGTCACTGTGAGTAGGATTGCACTCCATGGCATGTAATAACAACAACAACAACAATAAATATGAAAATTGAGTGTAAGTGTTCAGAAAGCTTAAGATATATTTGACATTGCTTTGCCATCCAAATACTTTATCAATAGGCTTGTATTTTTTTCATGTACTTTATGTTCTATTAATTATATTTATTATATTTCTCAATATAATCCATACACAATACTTTGGAAATTTAAAATAAACAAAACTGATGTTTCACCACAGACAGTTTGAAAAGCACTGAAAGAGCATTTATGGTAAAAAGATATTTTCTTGATATTCAGAATTCTTGTTCTTCTTCCCAGATGTATTCTTTAACTTTTCCTCAGAACATGGAAATGCTTGTGAAATGAAATTGTTTTGACCATTAATATATGCTAAGTCATGGTTTATGAAATATCTGGAAGAGAATCAGATCAAGAAAACTGTGGACTAGAAAGTACCAAAATTGCCCTAAAATCCACTCTGTCTTAAAGTCTTCTCTCCCTCTGCTCCTAATCATCATTTGGTAGCACTACTTATAAGAGAAGCTCAAATTTGTACCATAACAGAATACTTTAAGTTTCCTAATATCCACACTCACACCTACCAACTTTCATATTGAATACTGTATGCAATAGAAATAGAAATAGAAATAATGGTTTCCATAAGAGTTCATTAGGCAAGAAGAGAGAGAGAGATAAAGTGGTTTACTCTAGTGTTGTAAAATTTAAAAAAATATATATATAGTAAAATGAAATAATGGTGCAATAGTTTTATAGCTATGTGTGTATATATGTATGCATACACACACACACACACACACACATATAGGAGCTCTCTATATAGTATAGTATATATATAGTATGTTGTTGTTGTTATGTGCAGTCAAGTCAAACCCGACTCATAGCGACCCCTCCTTGGGTTTCTGAGGCAGTATCACTAC
>NW_006921866.1:1092426-1094860 GCF_000298275.1 Orycteropus afer afer | reverse complement strand
TGGGGCTGGTGCGGGATCGGGCAGTGTTTCGTTCTGCTGTGCATGGGGTCGCTATGAGTCGGAAACGACTCGACGGCACTTAACAACAACAACAACAATACAGAAACAGAAAGCACAAATAGGACCAAATATCAATAAATATTTGACAACCTATTTTCCTTCTTAAATAGGTGATAGAATACATTAAGGAAATATTTTCTTGGTGTATGCATCTTACAGAGAGTTTTTCTATTTCTTTGATCCCAGAAACATAATCAGCCTATCTTTATAGAGGAGAGTGTATGTCCGTAAAACAAATGCTGCCAAGTAGAACATTAAAAAGCATCTGCTGAAATATCTGCCAAAAAGATAATTTAGCTTAGATTTTCTATTTTAATAGAAGTGCATGAGGCATAACAGTAACAATCTCTACTCCCTTTCGAAAGCAAAAGGGATAAAAGAAAAAAGCCTAATTTTAAACCTTGTAAAGATATCAGAATTATTTATAAACTATGAAATATATTCTGGTACTTGTGACTGGAAGCAAGGAAAAGAAAATGAAGTGAAAAGCTATAAACTAATCACAATGTAACTAAATACTGATTAGGAACAAATGGTCTGATTTGAACAAACACCATTTAAATCACCCTGTTATCCAATAGAGACTGACTTAAATGGGTCACCTTATATAAACCCCAAATTACCACTCATCAAGGAAAATGTGCAGAAAATATATGTTTAATGATATCTGATATCTATTGTGCTTAGCATGGCAACTGGGGGTTAACACAGAGAAATAAAAGAAAATAGATTAAAAAACCCATCATCTATGTTACACGGCAATGATGAGTTGAGAGAACATCTTTCCGGCCAGTCAATCACCATTCCCCCAAGGCCAAATAGCACCACATTGTGTGATAATGCCACTGAGACATCAGTTATAACCTCATGTCCTACCCCAAAAATCATGCTACCACATTAGAAAAAGCTTATCTTTTCCTCACAAGCAACCATACTTATGGATGCAAGGGAGGCTGGCTTACAAATCCATTTTGAAAGCATTCATAAGAAAAATACTATAGAAATAAGTATGTAGATAAAGTCATGCCTTCTTCTTTACATATAATTCTAGTGTGATTTGAGAATGTTTGGTGTATTTATTACTGTGTAACAAATTATTCAGAGGTTAATGGTGGTTAAGTGGTAGAATTCTTGCCTTCCAAGCTAGAGACCGAAGTCTGATTCCCAGCCAACACACCTGATGTACATCTACCACTAGTCTCTCAGTGGAAGCTTACTTGTGGTTATGATGCTGAACAGATTTCACTTGAGTTTACAGACTAAGACAGACTAGAAAGAAAGTCCTGTCAATGTCTTTCTGAAAATCAGCCAATGAAAACCCTATACATCACAATGGTCTAATTCGGAAGTAGATTGCCCAACCTTCCTTCTGAGGAGTGGATGGTGGACTTGAACCACCAGCCTTCTGTTTAGCAGTGAAGTGCCTTAGGCACTACACTACCAGAGCTCCTTCCACAGATGCAGTCAATGTGATTTCTGTCAAGATCCACCATTCATGTATAGCCACCATTCATGTTGTTGTAGAAAGGGATTTGCCATGAATAAATCATTGATCTTGCAAAATTCTGTTATGTAATTTCTGGTATCATTTCTATCACCAAGGCTGTATTTTCCAACTGCCTTTGATTCTTCTTTGTTTCCAACTTTCACATTCCAATTACCAATAATTATCATATGTCTTGATTGCATGTTTGGTCAATTTTAGACTGTAGAAGTTGGTAAAAATCTTTAATTTCTTTATCTTTGCCTTAATGGTTAGTGTGTAAATTTGAATAAAATTAACATTAACTGGTCTTCCTTGTAGGCATGTAGATATTATCTATCACTGACAGCATTGTACTTCATAATAAATCTTAAAGTATTCTTTTTTTTTTTTTTAATTAGGAATGTGAAGGCATTCCTCTTCAATTTCATTCCTGCCATAGTAGACCATATGATTGTATGATTCACAATGGTCAATACCAGTCCATTTCAGATCAGTAATGCTTAAGATATTGATCATTATGTGTTCCATTTCATTTTAGACAACTTCCAATTTTCCTAGATTCATACTCTGTATATTCCATGTTCTGATTATTAATGGATGTTGCAGATTATTATTTTTTTCCCCATTTTGAGTCATGCCCCACCAACAAATGGAGGGACTGAAAACTTCACTCTATCTAAGTCTTTAAGGTTGATGCAACTCTAAAGAGGCAGTCTTCTACAGTTGCATTTTGAGTGCCTTTCAACCTGAGGGGACTATACAAGGTTGAAAATACCAGAAGGCAGCAATTAAATACCAAGAGAGAAGAATCAGTGGGCACCATCTTGAAGTGTATTTACCAGAATATGCTCTCTGGTTTCAATGATTCATAATCTTTTTTTTTTTTTT
>NW_006921866.1:1086782-1090736 GCF_000298275.1 Orycteropus afer afer | reverse complement strand
TGAGCATTTCTTCATATGTTTGTTGGCCGCTGATTCATATTCTTCCATATGGAAAATATACTCACACTCACCCATGGGTTCCCAAAATTTCACCCCATCACATCATCAGATAGGCCTCCAGGATCATCTCAGATAATTCAGTACCAGGTGTGCATGAATCTGCTCACATGTAATTCCTTACATTATGCTCCCTAATTAGAGTTCCTCTTATCCTGAGGACATGTGTCACAGAAACAAGTTATCTACTCTCATATATCCAGCACATGCTGATGCTTCAGACACTGTGTAATCATTAGAGCCATTCTTGATTAAAGAGAGGAAAATGAGTCACAAAAAGTACAGATCCATAACAAATCTGACATAAATTTGAACAAATATGGGGAATTCCTTGTTTAGTACTCAATCCACTCCTTCCCAGAAGTGGCCTTGCAAGGCTCTCAGCTCCACCTTCAGACATCTTGGTTCTGCCTTGTCCGCAATTGGTGCCATCCTCTGAGTCATCCTCTTTTGCCTTGGTAGGTAGCCCAGATGTTTACCTAAGTAGTTTTCTCAGTCTGTTTCTGTCTTTTTAGACTTTGGAGTTCCTAAAGTTTCTTTCCATTTTGTTTCTTTTCTGTCTCTTTCACACCAAACTGTTACCATTCTCTCCTGTATGACTTTCTTAAAACTTTTATGCATTTCTCTTGACTACTAGTGGGGTTTACTTCATTAGAAAAAAGTTATACCCCAAAATCAATTTAAGATGACAAAATGTCAGCTTTAGCCTTCTGCTGAGGAATAACACCCTTAAGCTTCCCATTGTTTTGCAGAGAATATTCATGAATTACAACATTAGAGAGAATTGCATATGAATACAGAAGATTGAAACAACACTTACTGTAAGTTGAAATGGCCTGATTGACATTTATAGAATGCTCAAGCAAACAACTCAAGAATGTACATTTCATTCCATTCTATATGGAAAAATTACCAAGACTGATCACATTTTGGACAAGAAAGACAATCTCAATAAATTTAGGAGAAGTAAAATCACTCCACTTCAGGATATAGATGTTTTTTTCCTATTCTTCATGGTAAGTACAGCTAAAAAGTTGAAGTATTGTTGTTGTTAGGTGCCATTGAGTCGTTTCGGACTCATAGAGACCCCAACCACAGCAGAACAAAACACTGCCCAATCCCGCGCCAGCTCTACAATCCCTGCTATACTTGAGCCCATCATCGCAGCAACTGTGTCAATCCATCTCATTGAAGGCCTCCCCCTCTTTCATTGACCCTCCATCCTACCAAGCATGACATCCTTCTCCAAGGAATGGTCCCTTCTGACAACATGACCAAAATAGGTGAGATGAAGTCTGGCCGTTCTTGCTTCCAAGGAGAATTTCAGGTGCACGTCCTCCAGGACAGATGTTAGTTCTTTTAACAATCCATGGTACTTTCAGCATTCTTCGCCAGTACCACAACTCAAAAGCATCACCTCTTTTTTCGGTCTTCCTTATTCATTGTCCAGCTCTCACATGCATATGAGGCAATTGGAAATATCATGGCTTGCGTCAGGCTCACCTTAGTCCTCAAGGAGACATCCTTGCACCTCAGCACTTGAAACAGTTCCTTCACGGTTGACCTTCCCAATGCTACACGTTGTCTAATGTCCTGCCTGCTGTTTCCATTGGCATAGATTGTAGAATGAAGCAACATGATATGTATACACACACACACACACACATACACACATATATATATATACACATACATATATGATTGAAAGATGGAGAGAGAATGGCAGACTGGTCATTGAACTTAAGCATGAGGAACAACATAATGAAGAGTTTCCTGGGTTTTCTGTTCCCTTATACATCACAGATTAAACAAAAAATTTAAAAAAAAACAAACCTCACTGCCATTGAGTTGACTCTCACTCAAAACGATCCCCTTTGGGCTTACAAAGGGGTAAATCTTTAGGGTCCACAGAGTGGCTGGTGTATTTGAACCACCAAACTTCTGGTTAGCAGCCAAATGCCTTAGGCACTATGCCACCCAAGCTGATGATTAAGAAATTCCAATGGGGGGAAATGAAAATGTGCAAAGAAAATCTTGGACTCTACAGCCAAAGATCAGGAAAGGGGAAACCTAGCAAAACAGAATATGTTTTTTATATCAATTGACCCACTTCATCCACAACTGCAATTTTCATTTTATTTTTACTTATTAACATATTAATTCTACATCAAAATGTATGAAATATTCTCAGTTTTTTAAGACTACATGATCTTTCATTGTTAAGTACATTACACTTTTTTGATTGCCACAGCTTACTCACATTTTGTTTTTTTGTAATTGTAAGTAGTGATGCAGTAAATTGTTTCATGAGTAAGGGTATTTTAAAACATGATTTAATTGGAGCTACAATTCCAGTAAATGTAAAAGAAAAATAAATAAATGATTTTTTTTTTAATTTGCCTTTAAGAACTCACAGAGGAAAAAAATGCAATCTCGAATATGAAAATGTTTTTGATGCATCAGTTGATGTTATGTAAACAGAACAGATGGTAACAGTAATATGTAATTTTAACACATTCCAGCTTCCTGCAGCATGTTAGGTATTAAAATGTCTGCATTCATCCATCTTCCTCAAGCACATTAATTTTAAGCTTCTTAAATTCAGAGCCATATATAGTACAGTTTATGATATAAAATAGAAAAGTAAAGTGCTCAGCTTTATCTTCAATTTTAGATTTAAAAAAAAAAAGCACAACCACCACCTCACTGTAAATACTTCAGGCAGTGGGCCTAATACAACTTGATATTTTTGTTCAATGCTTCATTTTCATATTTTGAAATATTCCTACTAATTTATGAGATTATTATAGTCTGTTATGTGAGCAACAACAGCAGTTGCCTAAGTCTACCTTTCAAGAATGTCAAGAATATCAGGAAATCCAAGAGGTAACTACAAACTATGGAAATCTTTCTTTTCCACAAAAGAATGTTCAGTTTTCAGTGCAAAATGCATTTTATGACCAGAAAGGGGGAAAAATTAACCTTTTATTTTACATTATTTTGATTTTATGAAGAACTTTTTTTTTTCTTTTCTGTTGGTTCTTTTCACTAGTGGTTTTACTCCCTTTTATTGTGGAAAGGAAAAATCCATAAAGCCTTTTTGACCAAAAACTAGATGATTGAATTAAATTCAGGTTTTATTTTATTTTATTTTTTATTTTTATTGTGATTCGGGTGAAAGTTTACAGAGCAAATTCACTTTCCATACAGCAACTCACATACATTGACTACACTCACGACATTGACTACAATTTACCACAGTGCAACAGCTCCCCTCCCATTTCCTCCTCATAGTTATCTCTTCCCTGTGTCCTTCCCTCCCATGCACTCCTGTCCCCCGGGTTGTCTCCCTGTGCATACACAGCCCTTCTATTCTTCCATGATTTATCTCTCTAAGGAGTGTATCTACCTATTTAAATGTTCAGCTCACATGCCTGTCTTTTGTCTGTCTGGAAGCCACAGGAATGGGTTCATTTTCAGACCTGAAGGACAACTAGGGGCCATAGTCTCAGTGGTTCCATCAGGCTCTGTCATACCAGCAAACATGGTCCTTTTTTTTTTTAAGGATTTTGAGTTTTGTTCCATATTGTTCTTCCACTCTATCCAGGATCTCCTACATCCATTCCTCCTTCGAGTGGTTGACAGTAGTAGCCTGGCACCATCTAGTTTTACTGGTCTCATAGATGAATAGGCTGAGGATTGCATGCTGTATCAGTCCTTTGGACTCATTCTTTCCATGTGTCTTTAGTTTTCTTTATTGTTCTTTGCTCTGGATGAGCATTAGATGCATCTAGATGACCACTTGAAAGCTTTTAAGATCTCAGGCACTACTCATTAAAGTAGGAAGTGGAAAAATGTTTTTGTGTAGTATGTTATGCAAATTGAGCTTGATGTCCC
>NW_006921866.1:1084939-1085747 GCF_000298275.1 Orycteropus afer afer | reverse complement strand
TCATTCACATAAACTTATAGTACCATTGTCTGCCAACCCTATATATGATCTTGGATACACTCCCCATTTCATAGACATACCTAATCGTTTAGCCTCTCCACCTATCTATCTGTCCATATATCCATGTTTGCCTTCACTGACAGACAACTCAGTACAGTATATGCAAAACGGTTCATATTTGTTGTCTGTACTTCCCATGTACCTCTCTATGTCTTTCTTATCCTCAATGCTTCCATATTGGTCACTCACATTTGGTACATTGCCCTTCTCTTCACCCAAATCAATATTTGTCTCTATCTAACAGTGTTTCCTCCCCACCCTTCCCACCCCTGGTAACCAACAAAGAAAATTTCCTTCTCTAAATAAACCTTTCCTTAACTTTTACAATAATGGACTAATACTATATTTATCCTTTTGTGATTGACTTATTTCACTCAGCATAATATCCTCCAAATTCATCCACGTTATGCTGTGTCTCGCAGATTCTACATTATTCTTTAGCATTGTATAGTATCCCATTGTGTGTATGTCTCATAGTTTGGTCCTATACATGGTCTTGGACACACTCCCCATTGCATGGACATTTCTAATAGTTCAGCCTGTCCACATATCTATCTAAAGTATATCAACATTTGCCTTCACTGACAATGCAGTACTGTATGTACAAAGGGTTCATGTTTGCTGTCTGTACCTCCTACATACCTCTCTATCTCTTCCTCTTCCTCAATGCCACCATTTTAATTACTCACATTTGATATATTACCCTTCTCTTCACCCAAATGAACACTTGTCTCTACCTATCTATCAG
>NW_006921866.1:1048636-1060978 GCF_000298275.1 Orycteropus afer afer | reverse complement strand
AAAAAAGAAATAAAACATCATATTTCCCTGGGTAAATCTGCAACAAAAGACATCTTTAAAATGTTGAAGAGCAAAGATGTTGCTTTGAAGTCTAAGGTGTGCCTGATTCAAGCCATGGTATTTTCTGTTGCTTCACATACATATGAATGCTGGACAATGAATAAGGAAGACCAAAGAAGAGTTCATGCCTTTGAATTGTGGTGTTGGCAAACAATACTGAAGATAACATGGACTGCCAGAAGAAGAAGAAGAAGACTGCCAGCCCAGGGCTGGTAGAAGCCAGGTGTTTGTGTGCATGGTGTGTCCTGGGGGCAGGCTGGGAAAGTAAGCAGGGCATGGGACACCAGGAAATCAGTGCAACGGTTTGAAACAATTGAGGGAGACAACTTGTCTGTCAATTTGTTGTACTGTGGTGGTTGGTGTGTTGCTGTGAGGCTGGAGGCTATGCCACTGGTGTTTCAAATATCAGCAGGGTTACCCCTGGTGGACAGGTTTCAGCAGAGCTTCCAGACTAAGATAGATGTGGAAAAAGGAAGAGGCCATCCACTTCTCCAAAAATTGACCCATTAAAACCCTATGAATAGCAGTGAAACACTATCTGATATATTACCAGAAAATTGTATAAATAGTCCTGAAACATTGTCTGATTCAGTGGCAGAAGAGGCCCTCAGGTCAGAAGGCACTCAAAATAAGACTGGAGATTAAATGTCTCCTCAGAGTAGAGCCAACCTGAATGTTGTGGATAGAGCAAAGCTTTCAGGACCTCCATTTGCTGATGTGGCAAGATGAGAAGGAACAGCTGCAAACATCCACTAACCATTAGAACAGGGAATGTATGAAGTATGAAACTACGACAATTAGAAGTTGTCAAAAATGAAATGGAACACATAAAGATAAATATCCTAGGCATTAATGATCCGAAATGGACTTTTTGGCCCTTTTGAATCAGACAATCATATGATCTACCATTCTGGGCAAATTGAAGATGAATGGCATGGCATTCATCATCACAAAGAATGTATCAAGATCTATCCTGAAGTACAATGCTGTCAGTGAAAAGATAATATTCATATGCCTACAAAGAAGACCAGTTAATACAACTATTATTCAAATTTACAGACCAACTACCAAAGCCAAAGATGGGGACATAGAAGATTTTTACCAACTTCTGCAGTCTGAAATTGACCAACCTTGCAATCAAGATGTGTTAATTATCACTGGTGATTTTAATGCCAATGTTGCAAACAAAGAAGAATCACTGTTGTTGGAAAATATGGCCTTGGTGATAGAAATGATGCTGGAGATCATATGATAGAATTTTGCAAAACCAAGGACTTATTCATTGCAAATACATTTTTTCAACTGAACAAAACATGGCTATACACATGAACTTTACCACATGAAGTACACAGGAATCAGACTGAATACATCTGTGGCAAAAGGTGATATAGAAGTTCAATATTTTCAGCCAAAACAAGGCCAGGAACTGGTGGTGGAACAGACCATTAACTGCTCATATGCAAGTTCATGTTGAAGCTGAGGATAATTAAAACAAGTCCATGAGAGCCAAACATGAACCAGGTTATATTGTCCCTGGATTTTGAGACCACCTAAAAAAAGAATAGATTTGATGCATTGAACACCAGTGACAAAAAAACAAAGAACTGTGGGATGATATGAAGAATATCATCCATGGAGAAAGCAAAAGGTCATTAAAAAACAGGGAAGGAAGAAAAGACCAAAATGAATTTCAGAAGAGACTCTGAAACTTGCCCTTGATCAGAGTAGCTAAAGCAAATGAAGAATCAACAGGATAAAAGAACTGAACGTAAGATTTCAAAGAGCAACTCAAGAGGACAAAGTCAACTGTTATATGAAATGTGTAAAGACTTGGAAATAGAAAGCCAAAAGGGAAGAACATGTTCAGCATTTTTCAAGCTGAAAGAACTGAGGGAAAAAAATTAATCCTCACGTTGCAATATTGAAATATTCTATGGGTAATATATTGAATGATGCAGGAAACATCAAAAGAAGATGGATGGAATACACAGAGTCACTATACCAAAAAGAATTTGTAGATGATCATCCATTTCAGGAGGTAGTATATAATCAAAATCCAATGGTATTGAAGGAAGAAGTTGAAGCTGCATTAAAGGAATTGCCAGAATACTCATCAAGATGTTTCAACAAACAGATGCCCCACTAGAGGAACTCACTCAGTTATTCTAAGAGTTTTGGAAGACAGCTACCTGGCCAACTGACTGGAAGAGATCCATATTTGTATGCATACCCAAGAAAGGTGATCCCACAGAATGTGGAAATTATCAAACAATATCATTGATAACACATGCAAGTAAAATGTTTCTGAAGACAATTCAAAAATATTTGTAGCAGTACATTGATAGAAACTTGCAGAAATGCAAGCTGGATTCAGAAGGGGACATGGAGCAAGGAATATCAGAGCTGATGTCAGATGGATCTTGGCTCAAAGCAAAGGATACCAGAATGATGTTGACATGTGTTTTATTGACTACGCAAAGCTTTCAATTGTGTGGGTCATAACAAATTGTGGATAACATTGAGAAGAATGGGAATTCCAAACACTTGATCCTACTCATGAGGAATCTGTACATAGACCAGGAAGCTCTAGTTCAAACAGAAAATGGGGATACTGTATGGTTTGAAATCAGGATGGGAGTGCATCAGGGTTGTATCCTTTCACCATACATATTTCAGATTATTTGCTAAGGAAATAATCTGAAAATGTGGATTATATGAAGAAGAATGTGGCATCAGGATTGGAGGAAGGCTCATTAACAACCTATGATACATAGGTGACACAACTTTGCTTGCTGAAAGTGAGGATAACTTGAAGCACTTACTGATGAAGGTTAAAGACTACTGTCTGCAGTATGGATTACATCTCCATTTAAAGAAAACAAAAATCCTGACAACTGGACCAATAAGCAGCATCATGATAAATAGAGAAAGATTTAAGTTGTCAAAGACTTCATATTGCTTGATTTTGCAATCAATGCCAATGGAAACAGCAGTCAAGACATCAAAAGATGTATTGCATTGGGTAAATGTGCTACAAAATTCCTCTTTGAAGTGCTGAAGAGCAAAGATGTGTCCTTGAAGACTAAGGTGTGCCTAACCCAAGCCCTTTTATTTTCAATCACCTCATATGCGTGTGAGAGTTGGACAGTGGATAAGGAGGATCGAAGAAGAGTTGATGCTTTTGAGATATGGTGTTGGCAAAGAATGCTGCAAGTGCCCTGGCCTGCTAAAGTACTAAGAGATCTGTCCTGGAAGAAGTGCAGCTGAAATGCTCCCCAGAAGTGAGAGTGGCCAGACTTCGTCTCACCTACTTTGGTCATGTTGTCAGAAGGGACCATTCCCTGGAGAAAGATGTCATGCTTGGTAAAGTAGAGGGCCAATAAAAAAGGAGAAGGTCCTCAACAAGATAGATCGACATGGTGGCTGCAGCGATGTTCTCATATATAGTAGGGATTGTGAGGCTGACACAGGACCTGGCAGTGTTTCGTTCTGTTGTACATAAGGTTGCTATGAGTTGGAGATGACTCAACGGCACATAACAACAACAACAACAACAAAAGCCAGAAGAACAGACAAATCTGTTCCAGAAAAAGTGAGGATGGAATGGTCCAGAATGGAAGTGAGAATAGCCAGACTTTATCTCAGCTACTTTGGTCATGTGGTCAGAAGGAACCTGTCCCTGGAAGAATATCATACTTGGTAAAGTCGAGGATCAGAGAAAAAGGGGAAGATCCTCAATGTGATAAATTGACAGGGTGGCTGCAATGATGGGTTAAAGCATAGCAAGGATTGTGGGGATGGTGCAGCACAGAGCAGTGTTTTGTTCCATTTTACATAGTGTCACTATGAGTTGGGATACACTCCACCACACCTAAACACAACAACAGAATCAAGTGTACTAAGAATAAGATTAACTTTCTCTTACTAAAAATTTTCTTAGGCATTTCAATTGTTTGAAGTTTCAATGAACTTTTTTTTTCCTTTTGTCATTTTAAAGCCAATCAAAGTATAATAGTAAGTTGAGTAATTAAGGTATCCTTCCCTTGGAACCACATCTGAGATCTATCTCATCTTCAGGACAGCACTAAGCATAGAAAATTCTGAATACCTTTTTTCTAAGGTGGAAAATGAATAGTTTCTGTCTCTCCCTGCTGATGTCACTAGTACTGGTTGCCTAACACTTAGATTTTAGTTAAGTCTTGTTTTTACTATTTTTAACTTTTGCCAAAATATTGTACACTCCCTATTCATTGTTGTTGTTGTTATGTGCCGTCGAGTTGGACCCTACTCATAGCGACCCCTCCTTGTGTTTCCGAGGCAGTATCACTACAGAAGTAGATTGCCCCATCTTCCTTCCGAGGAGTGACTGGTGGGTTTGAACTGCCAGGTTTCTGGTTAGCAGTCAAGCATCTTAGTCACTATGCTACCAGAGCTCCCAATTCATTAGTGTAGATAAAACTTTCTTAAATAATTTTGCTTTTATTTTTTGTTTACATTTCAGAATTTTAATATGCCTTCTTTGGGATAATATAATTTCTCAATAATTCATTCATTCATCCATTTATTTTTTTATTTTACTGTGGTGAAACATATATCACAAAAAAATTGCTACTTAAACCAGCATTAAGTGTACAATTTAATGAAGATAATCACATTCACTATGCTTCACATAGTGAATAATCACTATTTATTAAAAAAATATTGTCACCCCAAAAGAAATGCAGTACCCCTAACAAATAACTCTTTTTCTTCAACCCTTGTCCCATGATAACAACTGATGAATGTCTATCCTAATACTTTTCCTGTTCCAGATGATTCATCTAGGTGGGATTATATAATATTTGTCCATTGGGTCTACTTTTGTCACTCACATGCTTTCAAGTTCAATTCATGTAATAGGATGTATCAAAACTTCACTTATCTTTATAGCTGAATAATCATATATTTAATGCATGTACCTTGGGGGCTGCTTTTCATTTGGGTGTGGTTGTATATTAAGGCTTGGGCCTGAATTAAGTGGGCCTGAAGCTTGAAGGCTACTTTTCACTTGAGGGTGGCTCTATATTAAGCCCAGGGCCTAAGGTAGGTGGGCCCAGGGCTTGACAGCTGCATTTCACTTGGGGGAGGCTCTATTTTTAGGTAGGAGCTGTGGTAGGCAAGCTCGAGGCTTGGAGGCTGCTTTTCACTTGAGGGCAGCTGTATATTAAGGCTGGGGCCTAAGGTAGGCAGACCTAAGACTTGGAGGCTGCTTTTCACTAGGGTGTAGTTCTGTCTTAAGGCCAGGGCCTGAGATAGGTGGGCTGAGGCTTGGCCCTGCTTTTTGCTTGTGGGTGGCTCTATTTTAAAGTCATTGCCTGAGGTAGGCAGGTGCAGAGGGGTTACTAACAACTAAGGGAGACAAATTTGCCTGTCAGTTTCTCATCCTATGGTGGCTTACATGTTGCTATGAGGCTGGAGGCTATGCCACTGTGTTGCAAAATGCCAGCAGGGTTACCAATGGTGGCCAGGTTTCAGAGGTGCTTCCCAGATAAGAAAGACTCACAAGAAGGAAGAGGCCATCCACTTCTCAAACAACAGTGCAAACCTTATGAATAGTGGTTAAACATGGTCTGATATATTACCGGAAAAGTTTATGAACAGTCCGAAAACATTGTCCAATATAGTGCCAGAAGATGAGCCCATGAGGTCGGAAGGCACTGAGAATTCGAGGAGGGAAAAGCTGACTCCTGAGAGTAGGGACAACCTTACAATATGGATAGAGTAAAGCTTTTGGGACCTCCATTGACTGATGTGGCATGACTCAAAATGAGTAGAAACAAATGTGAACATCCACTAATAAGTGGAACATGGAATGCATAAAGTATAAATTTAGGAAAATTAGAAGTTGTCAAAAATGAAATAGAACACATAAAGATCAATATCCTAAGCATTAGTGAGCTGAAATGGACTGTTTTTGACCATTTTGAATCAAACAACCATATGATCTACTATGCCAGGAATGACAAATTGAAGAGAAATGATGTGGCATTCATTGTCACAAAGCATGTATCAAGATCTATCCTGAAGTACAGTGCTGTCAGTGATAAGATAATATCCACACATCTACAAGGAAGACCAGTTAATACTACTATTATTCAAATTTATGCACTCACCACCAGAGCCAAAAAAGAGGAAACTGAAGATTTCTACCAACTTCTGGGGTCTGAAATTGACCAAACATTCAATCAAGATGTGTTTGTTGTCACTGGTGACTGGAATGCAAAATTTGGAAACAAAGAAGAGTTACTCATGGTTTGAAAATATGGCCTTGGAGGTAGAAATATGCTGGAGATCACATGATAGAATTTTGCAAGACCAATAACTTATTCATTGCAAATACCTTTTCAACAACAGAAACACCAACTATGCATGTGGACTTCAGCATATGGGATACACAGGAATCAGACTGATGACATCTGTGACAAGAGGTGATGGAGAAGTTCAATATCTTCAGCAAAAACAAGACCAAGGGCTGATTGTGGAACAGACCATCTACTGCTCATATGCACGTTCAAGTTGAAGTTGAAGACAATTAAAATAAGTCTACAAGAGCCAAAATATGACATTTAATATATCCCTCTTGAATTTAGAGACCACCTAAAGAATAGATTTGATGCATTGAACACCAATGACTGAAAACCAAATGAATTGTGGGATGACATCAAGATCATCCATGAAGAAAACAAGAGGTCATTAAAAAGATGAGAAAGGAAGAAAAGACTAAAATGGATGTGAGAAGAGACTCTGAAATGTGCCCTTGAGTGGATAGTAGCTAAAGCAAATGAAAGAAATAACAAGATAAGGGAGCTGAACAGAAGATTTCAAAGAGCAGCTCGAGCAGGCAAAGCCACGTCCTATAATGAAATGCGCAAAGACATGGAGTGAGAAGACCAAAAGGGAAGAATATTCTCAATATTTCTCAAGCTGAAAGAAGGGAGGAAGAAATTTAAGCCTCAAGTTGCAATATTGAAAGAATTCTATGGGCAAAATATTGAATGATGCAAGAAGCATCAAAAGAAGATGGAAGGAATACAGAGTCATTTGGAGCTCTGGTAGCATAGTGGCTAAGACACTTGACTGCTAACCAGAAGGCTGGCGGTTCAAACCCACCAGCCACTCCTCGGAAGGAAGGTTGGGCAATCCTACTTCCGTAGTGATACTGCCTCGGAAACCCAAGGAGGGGTCGCTATGAGTCAGGGCTGACTCGATGGCACATAACAACAACAACAACATACCAAAAAAGAACTCATTAGTGTTCATCCATTTTAGGAGGTGACATATGATCAAGAACCAATGGTATTGAAGGTAGAAATCAAAGTTGCACTGAAGGAATTTGTGAAAAACAAGGCTCCAGGAATTAATGTTTTAACAAACAGACACCTGCTGGAGACACTCATTTGGTTATGCCAAGAGATTTGGAAGACAGCTACCTGGCCAACTGACTGGAACAGACCCATATTTGTACCCATTCCAAAGAAAGGTGATCCCACAGAATGTGTAAATTATTGAACATTATCATGAATATCACATGCAAATAAAATCTTACTGAAGATAATTTAAAAATGGTTGTAGCCGAATATTGACAGAGAGCTTCCAGAAATGCAAGGATTCAGAAGAGGATGTGGAATGATGGATATAATTGCTGATGTCAGATGGATCTTAGCTGAAAGCAAATAATTCCAGAAAGATGTTTACTTATGTTTTATTGACTATGTAAAAACATTCAGTTGTGTGGATCATAACAAATTATGGGTAACATTGAGAAGAATAGGAATTCCAGAACACTTGATTGTACTCATGAAGAACTTGTACATAGATCAGGAGGCTGTCATTTCAACAGAACAGGGGGATACTACACGGCTCAAAGTCAAGAAAAGAGTGTATCAAGGTTGTATTCTTTCACCATACTTACTCAACTTGTAAACTGAGCAAATAATCCAAGAAGCTGGATTATATGAGGAAGAACATGGCATCAGGATTGGAAGATGACACAACTTTGCTTGTTGAAAGTGAGGATGACTTGAAGCACTTGCAATGAAGATTAAAAACTACAGCCTGCAGTATGTATTACACTTTATTATAAAGAAAACAAAAATTCTCACAACTGGTCCAATAAACAGCTTCATGATAAATAGAGAAAAGATTGAAGTTGTGAAGGACTTCGTATTACTTGGTTCTACAATCAACCAATGCAAGCAGCAGTCAAGACATCAGATGATGTATGGCATTGGGCAAATCTGCTGCAAAAGACTTCTTTCAAGTGCTGAAGATCAAAGATGTCTCCTTGAAGACTAAGGGGCACCTAACCCAAGTCATGTTATTTTCAGTCGCCTCTTATGCATATGAGAGCTGGACAATGAACAAGGAAGACCGAAGAAGAGTTGATGCTTTTAAGTTATGGTGTTGGAGAAGAATGATAAGAGTACCAAGGTCTGCTTAGAGGACTAACAAATCTGTGCTGGAAGAAGTACAGTCAGAATGCTCCTTGGAAGCGAGAATAGCCAGACTTTGTCTCACCTACTTTAGTCATGTTGTGAGAAGGAACCATTCCCTGGAGAAAGATATCATGCTTGGTAAAGTGGAGGGTCAACGAAGAAGAGGAAGGCCCTTAACTAGATGGATAGACACTGTGACTGCAATGATGGGCTCAGGTATAGAAAGGATTATGAGGCTGGCACAGGACTGGGCAGTGTTTCATTCTGCTGTGCATAGGGTCACTATGAGTAAGAGATGACTGGATGGCACTTAACAACAACAACAAGCACAGTCTCATTTTGTTTTTCCATTCATCTGTTTGTGGACATTTGGGTTGTTTCAATCTATTGGCTATTGTAAACAATGATGTAATGAACATAGGTGTAAAATTATCTGTTTGATAATTTTCAATATGCTTTGGTATGTACCTAGGAGTGGAAGTAATGGGTTATATTCAATTTTATTTTAATAATCTAACTGCTTTCCACTGCCATTGAGTGGGATCTGACTCATAGTGACCCCTCCTTGTTTCTGAGGCAGCATTTCTTTGGAACCGATACCCTTCTGGTTAGCAGTCAGATGCCTTAGGCACTATACCACCAGAACTCCCAATTACTCTCCACAGTGGTATGTTCCCTCCAGCAGTAGATGAGAGTTCCATTTCTCCACATCTTCAACACTTTATTTTTCTTTAATTTAATTTAATTTTTCACATATTAATTGTAATAATATTCTACTGATAAAGAGTCATCCCAATAGGATGATGATTGAAGATTGACGTTGTTAGGGATTTCATTTTACTTCCACAGTCAATACCCATGAAACCATGCAGGCAGGAAATAAGACTGCAAAAAAGGCAAGCAGGCCACATGTTCTGATCTCCTCCAACCCCACAAGAGGAAGACAGACTCACTATCAGTAATGCAAGGCCTATTATTGCAAGGCCAAACATGCAGCCTCCCTCCATCCCTTTCACCAAACGTTCCTCCCAAAGCACCCACCACCTCTCTCCTTGGTTCAATAATTCACTGCAGTGGCCACACAGAGCTCACAGATTACGGGGTTTATTAGGGAAGCACCAGGCTACAATTCAAGCTCAGGAAAAAATGTTCAGTATCTCTCCAGCCCATAGTCTCTCTCCTAACAGTTTCTCATAGTCTCTCCCACAACAGTGAGTGTCCCTTGGTGTCTCACTCAGCAATGTGTGTCTCTTTCAGGAATGTGTGTCTCTTTCAGGAGAGCATGTCTCTTTCAGCAGCATGTCTTCCTCAGCCAGCAGTCAGAGAGAGACTTTTTCTGTCTCTAGGAGGCCTCCTTTTGAGCCTGGCAAAGTGGCCAAACTAACCAATCACAACATCAGAATTCTGAGCACCTGAGAGAGAGCAGGAACCTTCTAGAACATTGCTTTGTGTTGAGCCCAAAAGAAATACTCCAGATGAATAACTTTTACAATCAGGAATTCCTGAGTTGTTCACAGCAAATTCCACCACAGAGTTTACAAAGACATGGGTATAAAAGCCATACCAGGTAATTTACTACACCGCAAAGACATTATATTGCACAGGGCAAATCTGCTGCAAAAGATCTTTTTAAAGTGTTAAACAAAGATATCATTTTGAAGACTAACATACACCCAATCCAAGCCATGGTAATTTCAGTTGCCTCACATGCATATGGGAGCTCTGGTGGCATAGTGTTTAAGGCATTTGACTGCTATCCAGAAGGCTGGCAGTTCAAATCCACCAACCACTCCTCGGAAGGAAGATTGGGCAATCTACTTCTGTAGTGATACCACATAGGAAACACAAAGAGGGGTCACTATGAGTTGGATTGAACTCGATGTCAATGAGTTTGTTTTTTGTTGTTTTATTCATATGCTGGTGAAAGCTAGAAAATCATTAAGGAAGACCAAAAAAGAGTTGATGCCTTTGAATTGTGGTGTTGGCAGGGAATATTGAAAACACCATGGACTGGCAGAAGAATTAACAAACCTGTCTTGGAAGACATGCAGCTGGAAATCTCTGAAGTGAGAATGGCCAGACTTTGTCTCACCTACTTTGGTCATGCTGTCAGAAAGGTCCAGTTCCTAGAGAAGGATATCATGCTTGGTAAAGGGGAGGTTCAGAAAATAAGGGAAAGACCTTCAACAAGATGGGTTGACACAGTGGCTACAATGATGGACTCAAGCACAGCAAGGATTGTGAGGATGATGCAGGACTGGGCAATGTTTTGTTCTGTTGTCACTATGAGTTGGTGTTGATTCAATGCCACCTTACAACATATTGCTGCAACCACTTTTGAATTATCTTCAGCATTTTATTTGCCTGATATTAATGATATCATTTGATAATTTCCACATTCTGTTGGATCATCGTTCTTTGGAATGGGCATTAATATGAGGCTCTTCAAGTCAGTTAGATAGGTATCTATCCAGGTAGTTGTCTTCCAAATTTCTTGGCATGAACAAGTAAGTACCTCCAGTGCTGTACCTATTTGTCAAAATGCCTCAATGGGAATTCTGTCAGTTCCTGGAGCCTTGTTTTTCACCAATTCCTTCAGTGCAACTTGAACTTCTTCCTTCAATACCACAGGTTCTTGATCATATGCTCCCTCCTAAAAAGGTTCAAAGAACTTTGGTGGCATAGTGCCTAAGGCACCTGACTGCTAACCAGAAGGTTGGCGGTTCAAACCCACCAGCCACACCTCAGAAGGAAGGTTGGACAATCTACTTCTGTAGTGATATTGCGTCAGAAACCCAAGGAGGGGTCACTATGAGTCAGAGATGACTCAACAGCATGTAACAACAACAACAACAACAAGGTTCAACATCAGACAATTTTTTTTGGTACAGTGACAGTATATTCCTTCCATCTTCTTTTGATGCTTCCTGGATCTTTCAATATTTTGCCCTTAGAATCCTTCAATATTGCAACTCATTGTTTGAATTTCTTCTTCAGTTCCTTTAGATTGAGAAATGCTGAACTGTGGTGGCATGCTAGTTGCTGTGATATTGGAAGCTATGCCACTGGTATTTCAAATACCAGCATGGCCACTCATGGTGGACAATTTTCATTGTCTTTATGAACTATGTTATGCCAAGTGACATAGATATATCCGCAGTATATAATCCTTCACCTTTGAACCTAGCAATTTCATCCCACAAGGTGTTGGCTGTATCTAAGAAGATTTCCTAACAGTGCCTCTTGTGTATATATTTATACATATACAGTAATTACAATTGTGTATGTAGAAATAGCTACAAAAAAATATCTGTATTTGTAGGTGGCTGTGCTCCCTTATTCCCTCCAACACTTCTTTCACAAAATGATCTACATATGTAGCCGTTCATAAATTATTCTTTGTTAGTACTATTATTGTAGGTTTGTCTACATTCCAACAATTACTGTAGCTGCTTTATTATTTTGTCCTTCCCAGTGTCTTTTATTTTCCTTCGTCTTGTTGTTCTGATTTCCCCATATTCTGTACTGCCCTTCCCTTCATCATTAGTCACTTGTGCCTTCTAGGTAGTTATAAATTTTCCCTTCCTCCTCCCACTCTGGTAACCATCAAATAATTTTTCCTACGTGTAAACTTTTTTTTCTTTTCTTTTATATTAGTTGTTGTTGTTGTTAAGTGCCGTCGAGTTGTTTCCGACTCATAGTGACCCCATGCCCAGCAGAATGAAACACTGCCCAATCCCACGCCAGCCCCACAATCCCTGCTATACTTGAGCCCATCATCGCAGCCACCATGTCAATCCATCTCGTT
>NW_006921866.1:1039740-1046451 GCF_000298275.1 Orycteropus afer afer | reverse complement strand
CTCTTCTCTCTGGCTTCCTGGCTTTTAATCCCCTTTCTCCTGCTCTTCCCGCCTGCTACTTTGGGCGTCCCTGAGTTGTGTCTCCTCACCTGTAACCCTTGGGCTGACTGCTCTTCTGTCCGGGTTCCTAGAATGTTGTTGTTGTGTAACTTCTTATCAATTATGACTCATAGAGACCCTATAAAACAGAGTAGAAATACTCCATGGGGTTTCCTAAGCTATAATCATTATGAGAGCAGACTGCCATATTTCTTCTGTGGAGCTGCTGGTGCATTCCAACTATAGACCTTTCTGTTAGCAGCCAAGCACTTAACCGTTACACAACAACAGTTCATTTAATCCACGATAATCTCCCTATATTAAAGTCAAATGATTAGTAACTTTAATTCCATCTGCAATTTTAATTTCCCCTTGCCATGTAACATAACATATTCACAGGTTCCAGGGATTAGCACTTGCACAGATTGTGAGTTGGAGGTCATTATTGTGAACTACAGACATTTGAATCTAGAAAAAAGCCATCTCTCCACATATCACTCAAAAGAAAAGATTTGAGTCTTTATTTTTTTTTTCTCTTATATTTTGTTTTGTTAAATTAAAGTTGGAAAAACTAAACTTATTATCCCTTGACTTTTGTGACTATTTTTAAAAAATAGATAAATGTCTTTCTCAATATTGCATATTCACATGAGTATGTGGGTAATTTTACATATTCGTTAGGGTTTGCAATATATGTTACCTGATTTAGAGAGTAAACAATGCTCAAAATGGAATTTCCAAAGCCATTGTTACTAAATATAAGAAGTACATCCAGGAAAGTATAATTATATATGACTTAGATCAAAGGTAAAGGCAATTAGAAATAAAATATGAGAAATCTTCAAAAATGGTGATGTGGTGAGAAAGCTAAGGTAAATAAGCAGAAATCAAAGTTGTTTCAATTGGCAATAGACATTTGGTATAACATTGCTCAAGTGGCAGGGGAATGAGGGCAAGGCAATTGTGGTAAATAATTCTATTTTTATAGTAGGGTCAGACCTGGATGGATATGACATTCTACCATCTTCAATTTATTTGTCTATCAATCACTGTGATTGTTTGCACCTAGTTTTTCTTATAATCCTTCATTTTGACTTCCTTTCTAGTTGAATTTGGGAGCTCTAGTGGTGTAGTGGTTAAGGCATTTGGCTACTAACTGAAAAGTCAGTGGTTCAGACCCACTAGCCCCTCCATAGAAGAAAGATGAGGCAGTCTTCTTCAATAAGGAAACCCAATGGGGGTTGTTATGGGTCAGAATTGACTCAATGGCAGTGAGTTTTTTGTTTTTTGTTTTTTTTTTTTTTAATTGAGATCCATTTGTGAAATTCTCAGTATTCATGGTCGGGTATGTTTTTTGGGAATCTCAAGGGCAGAAGAATCATAATTGGATACCAAGATCTCACTCTGCTCACTTCCCAGTATTTCCTGAAAATGCTCATGGTTATTATAGGATGTAGTTTATTTATGTTAATAAGGATGGATAAAGACTGCTGAATTCATGCAGAATACAGTTTTTTAGATGGCTGTCAACTTGGCTCCAACTCATAACATCACTGTGTACCACAGAACAAACATTGCCCATTTGTTTGCTGCGCTTACAATCCTTGCTATACTTGAGCCCATCATTGGAGCCAATGTGTCAATCCATCTCATCTTTTTTTACCTTACCAAGAATGGTGTCTTTCTTCAGGGAATGGTCCCTTTTAACAACTTGGCCAAAATAGGTGAGATGAAGCTGGCAATTCTTGCTTCCAAGGAGCATTCCAGGTGTACTTCTTCCAGGACAGGTTTGTTAGTTCTTCTGGCAGTCCATGGTGTTTTCAATATTCTTCGCCAATACCATGATTCAAAGACATCAAGTCTTCTTTGGTCTTTGTTGTTTGTTGTCCGGCTTTCACATGCATATGAAGTGACTGAGAAAAACACTGCCATCAAGTCGATACTGACTCATAGCAACCCCCATTGGGTTTTCAACTTGGTAAATCTTTACAGAAGTAGCTTGCCCCACCTTTCTTCCATGGAGTGGCTGGAGGATTTGAACCACCAGCCTTCTGGTTAGCAGTCAAATGCCTTAGGCACTAAACCATCAGAGCTCCCTTATGGCTTAGGTTAGGCATACTTTAATCTTCAAACTGACAGTTTTCCTCTTTAACATTTTAAAGAGGTCTTTTGCAGCAGATATATCCAGTGTAATATGACATCTGATTTTGTGCTGCTTCCATAGGTGTTGCTTGTGGAGCCAAGTAAAATGAAATTAATGACAACTTCAATATTTTCTCCATTTATTGTGATGTTTCTTATTGGTTCAGTTGTGAAGATTTTGTTTTTTTTACATTGAAGTGTAATCAGTATTTCATGCAGTCTTAGATATTCATCAGTAAGTGTTTTAAGTTATCTTCATTTTCAGCAAGTAAAGTTGTGTTATCTGCATATAGCAGGTGGTTAATGGGTCTCCCTGTAATCCTAATGCTTTGTTCTTCATATAGTTCAGCTTCTGAGTTTATTTTCTCAGCACAAAGATTGAATAAGTATGGTGAAAGGATGCAACCCTCACACACACCCTTCCTGATTTAAAACCATGCAATATCCCCTTGTTCTCTTCAAATAAGTGCCTATTAGTCTATGTACAAGTTCCTCATGGGCACATTTAAGTATTCTGTAATTCTTATTCTTCACAATGTTATCTATAACTTGTTAGGAGCCACACAGTCAAAAACCTTTGCATAGTCAATAAAACACAGGTAAACATCTTTCTGGTACTCTTTGCTTTTAGCCAAGATCCATCTGACATCAGTAGCGATGTCTCTGGTTCCACGTCCTCTTCTGAATCCAGCTTGCGTTTCTGGAAGTTTCTTATCAATATACTGTTACATGGTTTTTTAATTATGTTCAGCAAAATTCTACCTGTGTGTTATATTAAAGATATTATTCAATAACTTCCACATTCTGTTGGAACACCTTTCTTTCATATAGACACAAATACAGATTTCTTTCAGTAAGTTGGCCAAGTAGCTGTCTTGCAAATTTCTTGTCATAAATGAGTACACTCCTCCAGCACTGCATCAATTTGTTGAAACATATTGGTGGATATTCCATCAGTTCTTGGAGCCTTGTTTTTTACCAGTTCCCTCAGTGCAGCTTGGACTTCTTCCTTTAGCACCATTGGATCTTGAGCATATGCTAACTCCTGAAATCATTGAACAATGACAAATTCTTTTGATACAGTAAATCTGTGCATTCTTTCCATCTTCTTGTGATGTTCCTGCATCATTCAATATTTTGCCCATAGAATCCTTCACTGATGCAACACAAGGCTTGAATTTTTTCTTCCATTCTTTCAGCTTGAGAAATGCTGAACATGTTCTTCCCTTTTGTTTTTCTAACTACAGAACTTTGCACATTTTGTTATAATATTTTAATTTGTGGTCTCAAGCTGCCCTTTGAAATCTGTTTAGCTCTTATCTCATCATTTCTTCCATTATGTTTAGCAACTCTCCATTCAAGAGCAAGTTTCAGAGGGTCTTCTGACATCCATTTTTGGTGTTTTCTTCCTTTCCTGACTTTTAAATAAATGGTTGCTTCCTTTATGAATGATATTCTTGATGTCATCCCACAACTTGTCTGATTTTTGGTAATTTGGGTTCAATGTATGAAATTTACTCTTCAGATGGCTCTAAATTCAAGTGGGATATAATCAAGGTCATATTTTGGCTGTTATGGACTTGTTTTAATTTTCTTCAGCTTCAATGTAAACTTGCATATGATCAATTGATTGTCTGTTCCACAGCCAACTCCCGGGCTTATTTTAGACTTGATATATTGAGCTTCTCCATCATCTCATTCCACAGATGTCATTGATCTCATTCCTGTGAATTACATCTGGAAAGGTCCATGTTCATAGTCACTGTTTATGTTGTTGATAAAAAAGGTATTTCCAATGAATAAGTCATTGGTCTTGCAGAATTCTATCATGGGATCTCCAATGTCACTTCCATTACCTAGGCTACATTTCCAACTGCCAGTTATCCTTCTTTGTCTCCAACTTTTATATTCCAATCACCAGTAATAATGTATATATCTTGTTTGTATGTTTGGTCAATTTCAAGCTGCAGAAGTTGGTAAAAATCTTCAAATTCTTCATCTTTGGTCTTAGTGGTTGGTGCACAAATTTGAATAATAGTAGTATTAAATTGTCTTGTACGTGTATGGTTATTATCCTATCACTGATAGCATTGTACATCAGGATAGCTCTTGAAGCATTCGTTTTGACAATTAATGTGATGCCATTCCTCTTCAGCTCATCATTCCCAGCAAAGTAGACTGTGGTAGTTAATGTACTTAATGTTATGTGTCAACTTGGTTGGGCCTAGTTGAGCGGCTGGGCAGTTGGATATAGTTATTTTGCATGGTGAGATTGGTAATTAACTCCATGGTAGAATGTAGTGGAGCAGCTGAGTAGCTGCTTTAGGAATGTGATCTGCTCCCTTTTTACAAGGAGAAGCTTTGGGAATGGTCTGCAGCTTTTGGCATGCTTGAATCCTGCATGTAGTTCAATCATTGTTCAGCAGCCTGCCATGTTGTCTGCTAATCTTGGGACTCTTAATGAACTTGAATCAATGGCCTGCAGTGTGGTTTGGTAATATCAGGACTATGTGTTTTTACTTGTAGATCCTGGGTTTTTCAGCCTCAGCAGCCAGTCTACCTGAGTTAACAAAGCCTCCAGTTTTAGTGGGCCAGGACCAAGAGGCAGAGCTGAAGTCCCAGGTCAAGGGGCTTTCACCTAGCCCCTAGAGATGGAACTTTGAACTCGGACTTATAGCCTCCAAAACCTTAAGAAAACAAACTGTTTATCAAGCCATCCTGTTTCTGGTATTTTCTGTTAGAGCAGCACAGAGGTAAACAAAACAGACCATATGATTGTCTGATTCAAAATGGTCAATATCAGCCCATTGCAGCTCACTAATACCCAAGGTATCACTCTTCCTGCATTCCATTTCATGTTTGACAATTTCCAGTTTTCTTAGATTTGTATTTTGTACATTCCATGTTCCAATTATTAGTGAATATTTGCCACTGTGTCTTCTCATTTTGAGTTGTGCCCTATCAGCAAATGAAGGTCCAGAAAGTTTTATTCTATCCATGTTACTTTGAGAAGGTAGCTCTTTCTCAGTGGTATTTTGAATTCTTTTCAATCTGAGGGGCTCATCTTCCAGCAATAGATCAGATAATGTTTCAGGAATATTCATAACATTTTCTAGTATTATTTTGGACAGTGTTTCACTGCTATTTACAAGGTTTTTACTGACTAATTTTTTCACAAGTGGATGGTCCTTTCCTTCTTCCCAGTCTGTCTTAATCTGGAAGGTCTGCTGAAACCTGTCCACCATGGGTCACCCTGCTGTTTTTTGTAATACCAGTGGCATAGCCTCCAGTCTCACAGCAACACACAAACCACCACAGTACAACAAACTGACAAATGAGTGGTGGATGCAGGATATTAGAGGGCTACATATTTAAGCACTTAATTCTGGAGCTAAAAGGATAAGAAGTATTAGCCAAATTTGAATTGTCTTCAGATACCTGTCCCTTAAGAGAAAATGTCCAATAAATCTACCTTTTTCCAATTAAACCAAACATATATCTCTTGTTTATTTTAATGAGAGAAGATGGTAATTGAAGCTAGAAAAGGACTGTGAAATATTTTGAGGGTCAAACTGTATCCCTTTGAAATAGGGTGAGCATATTTATCACTTAGCTCCAGTAATATGACATGGAACATAGTTTTAAACCAATCTGAGCAGAAACTAAGACTAGTACTCCCTTCTCCCTTTGCCTGAGGACTCCAGATTTCCCTGGATGTCAGTGATTGTAATGTCAGAAGTTATTGCTGTGGACATTGTTACAAATATCTCAGATCTAGCCAGAGATCTATGTTTAGCCAGAGGCTATGACCTTTATGGTTCAGAGGAACATAATTTAAAAGAAATAGTATTTTTCTTACAGACTCTCAGGAGGTTTTCATCATTCACCTGATATATACCCATGCCATTGAAACCAAGCACAATTATGGCTTTGGTTTAATTCAAGAAATTTTTATTTTTATTTTTTTTACTTTTTTGCACTATTTTATGAATTTTAAAATTACAGTAATGTCTCAAGTCCTTTCCCACCTATTTCATCTCTCTAAGCATCAAAACCCACAGGTTTGGTATGTGAGTGGGGACATGGTTGTTAAGTAGAAGAAAACGTATTTAGGAAGGTCTGTATTTCTTCCACTATGTGAGTTTTACCCTGAAATAACTTGTCTTTTTCTTTAATATTTCAAATAAGCCATGATTAAACCCACTGCCATCAAGTCTGTTCTTACTCATAGTGCCCCTGTATGTCAGAGTATAACTGCCCTGTAGGATTTCCAAGGCTGTAAATCTTTATGGCACAGATTCCCTTATCTTTCTACTGTGGAGTAGGTAGTGGGTCCAAACTGCTAATCTTTTGGTTAGCAGCCAATGCTTTCAAAACTGAGCCACCAGACTTCCATAGGCCAAGAGTTGTTGTTGTTGTTAGTTGTTGATGAATCGTTTCTGACTCATAGCGACCCCATGCACAGCAGAACGAAACACTGCCCGATCCCACGCCAGCTCCATGAACCCTGCTATACTTGAGCCCATCATC
>NW_006921866.1:1030602-1032350 GCF_000298275.1 Orycteropus afer afer | reverse complement strand
AACAACAACAACCCATCATGCCATAGGATTATTGGCTTGGGACAGGCCCCAAATGTGCAGAAAATAGCTAAATAGGATGAAATCATGAAACAGAGGAGAAACGTTCCGGATCCCTATGGTAGCAAAGCTTTTCCATGTGAGAAAAGAAATGGGAAATATGCGTTTGAGTATATGCAATGTATTTCTCCAAAATTTACCAACCAGATAAGTCATTATAACTCCTCAAGTTGATGAAAAAAGAGGCGAAGGGAGTCCAAGAGTATTCCTCCAATGAAGCTCCCTTAACCTGGAATGAAATATCTGATTATTACCTTCAACATTAAATACTGACTTTAGAAAGATAAAGAAGAGAAGGTGTTCTCATCAAAGGGGTCACAAAGAGTTTTCATAACAAAGTCTTACAATGATGGAGAGATAAACTCAAATAAACCTGAACTTTAGAATTTCCTATTTCTCACCTGCAAAACGTTGTAATTGTTGTTAGGTGTCAGTGACTAGGTTCTGACTCATAATGACCTGATGTACAACAGAAGGAAATACTGTCCCAGTCCTGTGCCGTCTTCAAAAATCCTTGCTATGCTTAAGCCCATTATTGCTGCAACTGTGTCAACGCATCTCCTTGAAGGCTTCCCCTTTTTACTGACCCTCTGCTTTACCAAACATAATATCCTTCTCCAGGGACTAATCCCTCTGACAATGTGAACAAAGTATTTGACACAAGTCTGACCATTCTAGCTTCTAAGGAGCATTCTCACTGTACTTTTCCAAGACAAAATTTCTTCATTCTTTTAGAAGTTCATGGTGTTTTCAATATTCTTCACCAGCATCACAATTCTAGTGCATCAATTCTTCTTTGATCTTCCTTTTTCATTGTCCAGTTTTCACATGCTTATGAGGATTGTAACATAGAAATAATAATTCAAACCTCACATATTTTTTGTCTGGATTCAGTGGGATTTTGTGTGTAAAGCATGTGCATGGTATTTAGGTCAAGAGAGAATTCAGTAATGTTTGTTTCCCGTGTCTTCTTTCCACATTTTGACCAACCCTATTCTTGATGGAAGAAAAAATTACCTAAGTTTTTAAGACAGTAAAAGTTCTTGAATCAATAGATAGATCAAAGTTACAATCATTTTATTTGGGAACATTAAAGTAAAAAGATAGACACTGAATCACATTAAAAATTTAAAAATGAAGTAAAAAGGCACTAAAACAAAATTCTCTAGCCTTCACCAAACCATGAATATAAAGTATAAGGATTGTTTTAAAATTTCATATGTGTGTGTGTGTGTATTTATAAAGTCAAATACTTCTCTTTCTGTCATTACAGCAGCCTTGGCTTCCATTGGAGACAATGCAAACAGTTAAACACTGAAATAACACAATCAAATTATTGAAAGAAATAAGATGTCCATATAAAATTGTGTAACTCCATATGTTATATTTGAAGAATAAGGCTGAAACAAAGATATCGTTAAATGAACAAAAAGTGAGAATGCTTAGCAATCACATGTGCTCACTAATGAAGCCTTTTGTGATATGATATTTATAATGTTTAATTTTTAATGTTGAGAAAAATAATGTAATCAAAATATAGCGTAAAAGATGGCATGAAGGCAAACAGAGCTAAAATACTTTAAAATATCTGATGTGGATGGAAGGTTAAAATACTGATTAGCCTTAGAATTTTCAAAGTATGCTCATAAAAAGTTGAATCTAATACTATAAATAATAATAGTTTTAAAATT
>NW_006921866.1:1025884-1030440 GCF_000298275.1 Orycteropus afer afer | reverse complement strand
TATAAAAAAAAAAAAAAAAAAAGGAGATGATACAATAAATCAATTCATCCACAATCAGAATAGTTGTGCATCAAATACATGTATACTATACACCTACTCTTCACTTATTGACTGTCTCATTATCTGACATTGAGAGTAGCTAAAATGAATGGATGAAATGATGAAATAAAACAGCTGAACTAAAGATTTCAAAAGTGCCTTGAGAAGACATAAAATATGATAATGGAAAGTGTGAAGATCTGGAATTAGAAAATCAAAAGGGAAGAACATGCTCAGCATTTCTCAAGTAAAATGAAATGAAAAATAAATTCAAGCTTCAAGTTATAGCACTCAAGGGTTCTACAGGTAAAATATTGAATGATGCAGGAAGCATCAAAAGAAGATTGAAAGAATACACAGTTACTGCACCAAAAAGAATCAGTCAACATTCATCCACTTCAGGAGGGATCATATGATCAAGAATCAATGGTGTTGAAGAAAGACATTCAAGCTGCACTGAAAGAATTGGAGAAAAACAGGCCCCAGAAATTGAAGGAATATCCACTGAGATGTTTCAACAAATGGATATAGCACTGGAGGCACTCAATCACTTACGCTAAGAAATTTGGAAGACAGCTACCTGGCCAACCTATTGAAAAAATCCATATTTGTGCCCATTCCAAAGAAAAACGATCCAACAGAATGCTGAAATTATTGAACAATATCATTAAATCATACACATGCAAAATTTTGCTGAAGATAATTCAAAAATGACTATAGCAGTATATTGATAAGGAGCTGCCAACAACTCAAGCCCAATTCAAAAGAAGACGTGGAATAAGAGACATCATGTTTGATGTCATGTGCATCTTGGCTGAAACAAAATAATACCAGAAAGATATTAACCTTTGTTTGTTGACTATGCAAAGACATTTGACTGTGTGGACTATAACAAATTATGAGCAACATTACAAAGAACAAGGATTCCAGAACACTTCATTATGCTCATGAGGAACCTGTACATAGACCAAAAGGTACTTATTTGAACAGAACAAGGTGAAAATACATGGTTTAAGATGAGGAAAAGTGTGCTTCAGGGTTGTGTCATTTTACCATACTTATTCAATCTGTGTACTGAGCAAATAATCTGAGAATTTAGACTATATGAAGAAGAACCCAGCATCCGGATTGGAGGACCTTAACTTGTGATTATGGAGGACACAACTTTGCTTGTTGAAAATGACAATGACTTGAAGCACTTACTGATGAAGATTAAAGACTACAGTATTCAGTATTGATTACACTTCAGCATAAAGAAAACAAAAATCCTCACAACTGGATCAATAAGCAACATCACGACAAATGGAGAAAAGATTAAAGTTGTCAGGAATTTCATTTTACTTGGATCCACAAACAACACCCATCAAAGAAGCAGTCAGGAAATCAGATGAAGGGTGAAGAGAAAGCTGATATACCAAATCAAGTAATTAACACAGTAACACTAAAGAAAAAGAAGACATAGAGAGGTGCACAAAAGGTATAGACAACTAAGATAAACACTTTTACATATACAATACTGTGTTATGAGTGATATAAACATAAATGTATGGGTAAATAGTTGGGTTGACAGGCTGAATTATCAGGAGTATCTAAACAAAAGGGAATATACCCATAACAATATATAAGGTTGACAGAAAATATTTCTACCTAAATATTTGTATGTGTTGTAAGAATGTCTATATAGATAGAACAAGGGACAATATTAGGGTAACTTCTTAGCCACAGCTAACTCCCCTGAAGGAGGGAGTTTTTGGACCTGTGGGCTCAGGACCATGGTCATAGGGGACATCAAGCTCAATTGGCATATCATACTACACAAAAACATTGTTCTACATCCTAATTTGGTGAGTAGTGACTGGAGTCTTTAAATCTTCTAAGTGACTATCTAGATGCAACAGTGGTGTCCCCTCATCTGGAGCAAAGAAGTATAAAGAAAACTAAAGGCACATGGAAACAGTGAGTTTAAGGGATTAGTGGACCATGTGAACCTAAGCCTATATCACCATGAGACCAGAACCAGATGATGCTCAGCTACCAGTGTCAAGCACTTGGAAACAGAACAATTATGATATTCTGGATAGAGTAAGAGTGCAATGTGGAACAAAACTTAAAATCCTAAAAAAAGATCAGGCTTACAGGTCTGATAGAACCTGGTGAAGCTCCTGAGACTATGTTCCTTAGTTATCCTTGTGTCTAGAATTGAACTCACTCCCATGGCTTCCAGCCAAACAAAAGACAGGCATATGGGGTGCCTATTTACACCAAGTAGATACACTACTTAGAATGATCAATCATAGGAAAACAGAAGGGCAGTATTTGCACACAGAAGTAGTTCAAGGAGAAGGAATGAATAGGAAAGAAGGATACATGGAAGAGGTAACTAATAGGAGGAAATGAGAAGAAAGCTGCGACATTGTGGGATTTGCAGTCAGTTTCATGAAACAAAATGTGTATAAACTGCTGTGTGGAAAATGAATTTGTCTTTAAATTTTCACCCAAATCACAATAAGAACTAAAAAAAGAAAGAAAGAAAGAAAATATTGCACTGAACAAATTTGCTGCAAAAGACTTCTTTAAAGTGTAAAGACCAAAGATGTCACTTTGAGGAATAAGATGTACCTGGCCCAAAACAGGTCTTTTCAACAACCTCATATGCATGTGAAAGATGGACATATTCCATATTCATAATAAGGAAGACCAAAGAAGAATTGATGTATTTCAATTGTAGTATTGATGAGCAATATAAAAAATAACCAATATCTTAGATCCACAGTCTACAGCCATGGAAATAGCAGTCAAGAAATCACACGTCACAGGAGACATCAAGGTCAACTGGCCCAACATGGTAGAAAAATATATTTTTCCACATTCTAGTTTGGTGAGTAACAACTGGGGTGGCCATCTAAGTGGCAACTATTGGTCTGTCCTTGTCCAGAGCAAAGAAGAATGAAGAAAATCAAAGATGCACAGAAACAGTTAGTCCAAAGGACAAATAATAGACCATGAGAACCTCAATCTAATTCATTCTGAGACCAGAAGAACTAGGTAGTGCCCAATTATTAATGTCAAACATTCAGGGAACAAAATTGGAGATCCTGTGCAAAGTGGGAGAAAATGTGGAAAAAAACTCAAAATCATAAAAAAAGATCAGCTTACTGGTCTAACAGAAACTGGTGAAACCCCCAAGACTACGGCCCTGAGTCACACTTTGGGCCTGGAATAGAATCCACTCCCATGGCTCAACTCTAAGGAAAACCATAGAGAGACTTATGAGCTGAACACTTACATCAGGGAGATGCATGCATTAGAACAATCAAGCCTGGGAAATCAGAAGGGCAGCATTTGCACAGGGAGAAATGTAGGGAGATAGGATGATATAGGCAAGAAGGACACAGGGAGGAAGTGGGAGGTGAGCTGTTATACTGCAGAGAATGTAGGCAGTGTCACAAAACAAAATATGTATGAACTATTGAATGTAAAGCAAATCTGTTTTATAAAATTTCACCAAAATCACAATAATTTTTTTTTTTTTTTTTTAAATAAATCATGTAGTACTCCGCTGGGCAAATCTACTACTTGGGACCTGTTGAAAGTGTTAAAGAGCAAGGATATCACTTTGAAGACTAAGATACAATCCAAACAATGATATTTTCAATCTTTTCATACACATGTGAAAACTAGACAATGAACAAGGAAGACTGAAGATGTCTTTGAACTGTGGCATTGATGAAGAATACTGAAAATATCATGAACTGCCAGAAGAATGAACAAATCTGTCCTGGAAGTAGTGCAGCCGGAATACCCTTAGGAGAGCAAAAAGCTACACTTCATCTCACCTACATTGGTCATGTTGTCAGAAGAGACCAGTCCCTATAGAAAGATAGCATGCTTGGTAGAGAGTCAGTAAAAAAAGGGAAACTCTCAAGGATATAGAGTAACATTGTTCCTCAACGATGAGCTCAAGCATACCAAAGATTGTGAGGATGGCGCAGGATTGAGCAGTGTTTTGTTCTGTTGTATACAGGGTCACCAAGCACATGAACTGACTAGAGTGCAACTAACAGCAACAAAAACAATCACAACCTTACATTTACACTTCACCTACTGAATACCTCATTATCTGATATTTCAATACAATACCAAAATATCTACTTACATCACCTTAAAGTGTAAAAACTTTTACACTTTAAAAAATGACTCCTGGAGCCTGAGAGCATTTGGTAACTAAGTTTTGCATAAAGACCTCATCTTTGAAAACAAATTGTGTGTGTAAGTGAGGAGTGGGTGTGTATCACTTTGGATTAAAGGTCAAATTATGTTGCCAAAAAGAGATTCATCAAGATGGAAAGTATAAAGATGGAAAAGAAATATATCAGCAACATAAGAAGCAAAATAAAACTGCAAAAGTTACAATGCAATGAAAAGGAAGAAAGTTCCTTGGGTGGGGGAAATCATCATTCAGAATACAGCTAGCCACCCAGTGGGGGGAATATATATATGCATATATATATATATAT
>NW_006921866.1:1011282-1025784 GCF_000298275.1 Orycteropus afer afer | reverse complement strand
ATATTAATCCTAATAAAATAGCTTCAAACACAAACACACACACACACACACAGATACCATATTTTACTCAAATGTGCCATGTGTTATATAGTTTTTTCCAACTGCCTTCCCCCCCTATGCTTATGAAAATACCTGGGAGATAGAGAGAAGGCACAGTTGGAAATACACACACACACACACACACACACACATATATATATATATAAAGATGTGCTTTTATTTGTGTAACAATTCAGTAGTCCAAGCTTCAAAAGAAATTAAAACAAAGAATTGTGATGGAAGATTTTACCATACCATTCTCATTTACTGATAGGTCAAGGAAATTAAAAAAAACAAAACTAAAGATATACAAGAACTTGCCATTTGAGAAATCTTCATATAAGGACAAATATTGTATGAGCCCATTACTGTAAAAAATCAAGAAAGGTTTTGCTTAGGGAAGGGAACTCACTTTATAGGTTATCAGGGATAGGAGGGAAGGGAAGGGGAAAATTCTGGACTAGTTGGGGGCCACATGCTGAGTGGGGTAAGGAGGGATACTTTATGGAAAGCGTCTGTGACCAGCATGATAACATTGGAGAAAGGGAGGACACAGAATTGTGCACATAAGATATAGACAACAGAGGCTAATACCAGTATATGCACAATACTGCATTACCACCAAAACCAAACACCAGGCTACAGATAAATGCACAGACAACTGAGAAGATCAGATGGGGGTTGGTGAACAAGCGTATACTCTAGAACAATGACAGATTCAGCTGAGGATAACCTTGTACAGATACTAGTGATATACAATCACCACAATCATTACAGAAGCAACAGAAGACAGACTTAGAGTAATTCCTCAGAGAAAGCCAAACACGTTGGGAGAGACAAGCACAGGGTCTGCTGACTCAGGACCATAGTATTGGAGGACACTAAGCTCAATTAGCTCAACATAATACATAAAAATCTTGTTCCACAACCTACTTTGGTGAGTAGCAACTGGGGTCTTAAAAGCTTTCAAGTGGCCATCTAAGATGCAGTTAATGGTCTCCTTTTATCTGAAGCAAAGAACAGTGAAGAAAACCAAGAGCATTTGGAAACAATCAGCCCTAAGACATGATGGTCCTCAAGACCAGAGGACCTAGATGGTGCCTGGCTACCAATGCCAACCATTTAGGAAGGGATCAAAACTGGAGAACCTGGATGGAGTGGGAGGAAAAACATGGAACAAAATTGAAAAACAATAATGACCAGAATTACTGGTTGGATGGAGTCTGGTGGGACCCTCATAACTACGACCTCAGAATATACTTTGGGCCTGGCATAAAACTCATTCCAAAGGACTGGCTTTCATTCCAACAGTAGTAAGACTTACATGTAGAACACCCAACCCAGGGTGATGCACCCACCTACCCTATGGAGATACACCCCTTGGAGCAATCTGCCATGGGACACCAGAGAGGCAGTATTCACATAGAGGGAAAGCTGGACAGACAGGAGTGCATAACTAAGAAGGGCACAGGGATGGGGGCGTGGTCACAGGGAAGGGAGAGGAAGAGAGTGGGTTAGGGTTGTGGATGGTAATCAGGGAGTGAAATCAAATGTACACAAACTATTGAATGTAAAACAAATTCTGATCTGTAAATTTGCACCCAAAGAACAATCAAATTAAAATATGTGTTCATATAACTCTTAACCTAGTATATATCAGAAGTTCATTCTTTTTCATTGCTGAAAAATATTCCATTATATGAATATACCAATGTATATATTTTGCAAGCAATAATCATTTTTCAGCCAGGAAGTTTTTTCTTTTTTTTTTTTTCAATTTTAAAAGCTTGTTTTACATGCAACATAATGTGTACATTTAGTTTCATTCCACATTTACCGTGGCCAACCCTAACCCAGTCTCCTCCCCTCCCTACCCTGTAACCCTCTCCCTGTTCCCCTCATACTTATTCACTCCTTTTTGTCCTGCATTTCCAGCCTTGAATTTTTTGACCTATAGCAATATTTAAAGATTTTGAAGGGCATTCACTGCTTGTGATGATATGGCAAAATCAAAGAGATTTTGTTTCTGCAGCAATATTCTCAGAGTCCACGATATTGTCTTGGTATTTTCAAGTGTCATTGTTGTTGTTAGCTGCTGTTGAATTGATTTCCACTTATGGCAACCCCCCATGTAGGCAGAGTAGAACTGTGCCCTATTGGGTATTTGAGGCTATATCCTTTTGGAAACAGGTCTTGGTGTCTTCTAAGGCACCTCTGGAATTGTTTGAATGACCAAACTTTCAGTTAGTTGAGCACTTAAACATTTGCACCACCCAGGGATCCTATTTTCAAAGGTAAACCAAAAAAAAAAAAAAAAAAAAAAACCCACTACCATTAAGTTGATTACAATTCATACTGACCCCCATTGAATTTCTAAGGTGGTAAATCTACAGAAATAGATTGCCTCATCTTCCTTCTACAGTGCGGCTGGTGGGTTCGAACTGCCAACCTTCTGGTTAGCAATCAAATACCTTAGGCACTGTGCCACCAGAGCTCCTTATTTTCAAGGATATCCATTTAAAATTCCATGACAGAGAAGAATTGTTGGTATCTTTCCCTTTCCCACCCATTATAATATTCATTATATATTATATATATAAAACATATTAAGAAGAGAGTGTCCACAAAGGATAATAGTCAAACTGTTCTTAGACATGCATCGTTCCCTCTGAATTCTCTTTCAATATGTAACTCAAAATACTGACAGGCTATTGTGAAAGATGCAGGAAGAAAATCCACCCATAAGACTTTTAAATTTCCTGTTAGACATGTGGAGCATTTCTGACACATAGCAGATTTAGCATTGCATTTATCTGCCACATAAACAGCAGCAGAGCACATTGTTCTTTCTTTAGGGGCTGTTTTGGTATACATTGAATTGTTGGTAATGAGTCGACTTGAAGGCAGTGAGTTTGTTTTTTGGTTTATAGTATAAACAGCATGAGATTTTATCTATGGATTTGAAAAAACTAAACCAGCCACTCCTCGGAAGGAAGACTGGGTAATATACTTCCATAGGATATTCTCGGAAACTCAAGGAGTGGTCTCTATGAGTTGGAATCCACACGACAACTGTGAGTTTGGTTTGGTTTTTTTGGTAATTGGCTCTGGCAATAATTGTTCCATTGGAGGCAAAAAAGTTAAAACTAAAACTCTAGCTACTTAACCACCCTCTTAGCTAAATCCCTCATTAATCAGTTTTGTGGATTAAAATGATGCCTTCTAAAACTTTGTGTTGTAAATCCTAACCTGTATGCTAGTGGTTATCATCCCATTTGGGAATGGGTTGGTTTTATTGTGCTAGTAAGTCAGGATTATTGTAAAGTGTATCTGGAGTCAATCTCTTTTGATGGAAGAGAGACTGTTTAAACAAGCAAGAGAGATGGATAATATAGATGCCAAGACAAATGGGGATCTGCAAAGAACAAGGAAGAAGTTTAGGAGACAAGGACTTTCTTATAAAGCCAACAGAGATAGAAAACTTTCCCCCAGAGTTGGCATCCTGAATTTGAAATTCTACCCTCCTAAACTGGGAGAAAATAAATTTCCATTTGTTAAAACCCCCTTCTTGTGGTATTTCTGTTATAGATGTTGTTGTTGTCGTTATGTGCCATGGACCTGACTCATAGCAACTCCTCCTTGGGTTTCCAAGGCGGTATCACTATGGAAGTAGATTGCCCAACCTTCCACTGAGACAGAATTTATACTGAGAAGTAAGAGTGCTGCACTAACAGATACCTAAAATGTAGCAGTGGTTTTGTAATTTGGTAATGAGTAGAGGCTGCAAGATATTTAAGGTGCCTGATAGTGAAAGCCTGTCCTGGAGGAAGTGCAGCCAGAATTCTCCTTGGAAGCAAGAATGACAAGACTTTATCTCATCTACTTTGGTCATGTGGTCAAAAGGGACCATTTCCTAGAGAAAGATATAATGCTTAGTAAATTGGAGGGTCAGCAAAAAAGGGGAAGACCCTCAATGAGATGAACTGACACGGTGGCTGGAACAATGGGATCAAGAGTATCAAGGATTGTGAGGATGGCCCAGGACCAGGCAGTGTTTCATTCTGTCATGCATAAGGTGATTATGAGTCAGAGCCAACACGACAGCACCTAACAACAACAATAGTGAAAGCCTAAATTGCCTTATCAAAACTATTGGTAGAATTATGAACATAAAAGGCAATTCTGATGAGGGCACTGAAGAAAGTAAGGAGAGCCACAGAGAAAGATTCTATTGTCTTAGAGAATACATAGGGCACCAGCAACAGAATCCTGCTGGTAACGTGAATGTTCAATGTGCTTGTGATGAGGCTTTAAAATAAAATTATGAACATGTGATTGGACAATTTGTGGAAAGGTGATACTTTTTATGCAGTGGCAAGGAACTTGTCTCAGTTATGTCTAAATATTTGGTGGAAGGTAAAACTTATAAGTGATGAACTTGGGTATCTGATGAAATTTCTAAGCAAGATCTTAAAGGGGTAAGTAGCATGGTTTCTCCTTGCTACCTATAGTAAAACATGAGAGGGAAGACAGGAATTTAAAATTGAACTGTGCATAATAAAAACAGAACTTAAACATTTAGAAAATTCTGTTGCACAAACTAAGGACAAGTGTCCTAGAATGTTTAACAAAGTATTTTGTTAAAGAGATGAAGCTTGTGACTGATGGATCTAACCAACTACCACAGCAACAACATATAGGCGTAGCCAGAAGGGATAGAGAAAGAACAGAAAGGAAAGAACACTCTCTGCCTCTTGGAATTCCACAGTCAAGAAATGGGCCAAAGGAGCTACATACATAGTCCTCCACAAAAATAAATGAACCATCCCTGTAGCAGCTCAGAGATCAGAACTGTGGAAGGAGCATAAGAAGCTCAACTGCTTTCTTCTCAAAGGGTAAGGTCATGGACTCTGAGGTGTAAAGGTGGAGCCACAGGCTCTAGGGTGTCAGTGGATAGATCCACTGTCTCCTAGATGTCAAAGAGATCTTCACTAACTTGTTTCCTGAGTGTGGGGCTGCCAATCAGTTTGACCAAGAGAAAGGGGTTCTATCCAAAGCTAAGGGGGCAAAGCTGCTATGTCCAAAGGCAGGAGAAAGGAATCTGCCAGGGCTGAGGGATTGGGGTCATAATTTACATATACCATGAGAATGGGGCTTCTAAGGCAGAGGGAGCAGAGGTACCATCCCACAGGGTTTGGAAGACAGAACTGAAGGTCAGGGTCAAGGGGCCTTCACCCAGAATCCTGTGTCTGGAGGGCAAAGCTGTTATTCAGAGGGCCTTAGAAAAGAGAGGATTATTTTCAAGCATTAAGAGCTAATGTAGTTTGCTCTGGTGTGTTTTGAACTTGCTTGGTGCCTATCATCCCTTCTTTCCCTCCAATTTCTCTAATTTGTAAGGGAAATGTCTACCTTGTGCCTGTTCCACCATTGTATTTTGGAAACAGATGACTTCTAATCTAGATTTCATTGGTACACAGATAAAGAAGAACTTTGCCCCAGGATGGAACATGTCTACAATCTCATCTATATTTGATTTAGATTTAGATGATGCAGCAGATGAGATTTTGGTCTTGGTTTGGATTTAAGTCTTGGTTTGGATGATGTGATGGGGTGACTGTGTTTTGTATGCAATAAGGACATGGATTTTGGGGGTCTAAATGTAGAACATTTTGCATTGAATTATGTCTCCCAAAAATATGTATTGTAAATCCTAATCTCTGTGCCTGTGGTTATAATTCCATTTGAGAATGGGTTGTCTTTGTTATGGTAATGAACATAAGTATAGGGTGTGTTCTAAATCAAACTCTTTTAAGACAAAAGAGAGATTAAACAAGTAAGTGAGAGAAGCAGAGATGGGGGAAGAGAGATGTCAAGTCACACAAAAGATCATCCAGGAGCAGAAGCTCAAAGAAACAAGAAGCCTGCTTGAGAGCCCAGAGAAAGACTTCCCCTGGAGCCAGTGCTCTGAATCTGCACCTCTAGCCTCCTAAACTGTGAGGAAATAAATTTCTGCTTGTTAAAGCAACCCCCTTGTGATATTTCTGTTGTAGTAGCACTAGATAACTAAGACAATCAGTGTGGTAAATAATGAGACTTGCACGGTTTACAAAGAACCATCTTGCTATTGTCAGCACTCCAAGGTTTCTCATTTGATGCACAAATTTATTTCAGTTCCTTACGTACTCTGTGCTATCTGCCTGTATTACCATAAATTACTTCCACTAGAAATGCCAAATTGAAAAATAAAAAGCAGTGGTGTTTTCTTCAAAATAAATTATTCCCAAAGGAAATAATTCCCCCATTCCACTCCAAGGTGCATAGCCTTGTATGTTTAGAATCTTTATCAACACCCCTTGCGGAGGCATTTGTATTATTGTAACACAGTTGCTACAAATGATGAAATATATTTGATCTAAAACTGAAGCAGAAGGTCTCTAGGCCTCTCATCTCAAAGCATTTAATCAACATCTTCCATTTTCTCTTTTCTGTTCTATTGGACTTGAATTCAGTGTCCATGCTTTACTCTCAGAAGCATTGGAGCTCATTGTTTTATATGAGGACTCTTATTAATCCTTTTCCAGATGTATGCACAAGTATTTTGTATTAAATTTGTAATAATTAAGTACTGCACAAGTTGTTTTCCCATACAAGAATATTGTGGGCCCAGTGTTTTCGTTCTTATTCAATAGATAATAATAATAGTTTTAAGAAAAGGAACAAGAACAATTCCTATGATTTGGTGAAACTTGATACTTGATAGGCTTTGTGTAAAATGTATCACAAAAGTCATCTCCTTGAAATTGCACATGACATATTCTAGTAAGACTGCAATACATGATCAAGTATCCTAGTGATTATGAATTTGTTCAAGATCTTCAGTGGTAACTTGTGGTTCAAAAATTAAACACAGATTTGTCTGTTTCCCATTCTATCTCCCCTTTCAATTCTAAATATCCAGATCTCACCCAAATATCACATGCATGTGTAAAACCTTCCCTAATCATTCCAAGGTGGAGTTAGTTCTCTGAACTATAGAATTGAAAATTGGTACTGCCAACATTGTAACAAAATTCTAATTTTTCTAGTTTATAACTGTGATATTTCTGTTGTAGTAGCACTAGATAACTAAGACAATCAGTGTGGTAAATAATGAGACTTGCACGGTTTACAAAGAACCATCCTGCTATTGTCAACACTCCAAGGTTTCTCATTTGATACACAAATTTATTTCAGTTCCTTACGTACTCTGTGCTATCTGCCTGTATTACCATAAATCCAGTAACTGGATCACTGATATTAGAAAACTGGCATCTTTCCTGACATGGCAATGAGTGAGTATGTTGAGACTTTGTCCTGCTTACTTTGTTTGGGTATGTCTTCAGGATAGACCAACTGATAGAGAAGAGCACCTTGTTTGTTAAATTAGAGGATCAGAGAAAAAGAGGGAAATTCTCAATGAAATGCATTGACACAGTGGCTGCAACAATGAAGTTAAACAATGTGAGGATGGTGCAGGACTGGGCAATATTGATCTGTGAGTAGGAGACGACACAGTGCCTAACTCAGTGTTGAGCATAAATGCGCTTTATCTATCTATTAGTAAGATATTTAGACGAGTAGGCCACCTGATGGGAAGAAGAAGAGACTAATTAATTAATTGCAGTGGAGGCATATTCAGATTTTTAATTTTCAGTGCATCTTTTAATGCATATACAAAAAAGAAGAATATTCTCGTTATTTTGCCCTTTCCATCAGAGAATTGAATTATGTAGCCACTTGGCCTGTCAATACATTCTCCACCTCTTTGCCTCTTAAAATTATTCTGATAAAGGTAAGCTGAGGTGGAAAATAATTGCAACCTCATCAAGTCATTGTTGCAACTGGAAAAAGTCCTTCTTGGTAGAATACCAACTGTTCAGTTTCCTACTTTAGACTTTTCTTTGCTGTTCCAGAAAATATACATGATGTACACTGTGGGTTGTCTTAGTTACCTTTTTTAAAATGAAGCATAGAGGACAGTGAGCTCTGGTTATGTAACATTATTTCAAGAGATGTGCAAAGTGAGAGTGAATAATAATCAGTAAAAGAAAATGAAATGATACTCATAGGCATGATACAATTATATAATGTATATAATATTTAGATAATATTCAGAATAAGAAATTCAGGTGTCATTTATATAAAAAAATTAATTTTCTATAAAAAAATATAAGTAAATTGCCCTTTTCCCCAAGATTTATTGACTAATTATTAACCCGAGTATACTTTTTTATTCTACTAATATTTAGTGCCGCCATCATCCATTCGTTCAATCATTCATTAATGCAATCATTGCTTGCTAGTCATATTTGATATATAGATCCTGCCATAAAATGTGCCTTCAGTCTCTTAAGGAACTATAGTGGCATAGTGCTTAAGGCATTTTACTGCTAACCAGGAGGATGGCAATTCAAACCTGGCAATTCACTCCACAGAAGGAAAACTGAGCAATCTACTTCCACAGAATATTTGTCGCCTCAGAAACCCAAAGGAAGTGTCTATGAGTCAGAATTGACTCTATGGCTATGAGTTTGGTTTCTGGTTTTCAACCTCTTAACTCTAATTAATAAATCTGAATATTAACACTATTAATGAGTATGTTATAGCCTGCTTTTTGGCATGAGATAGGTAGTGAATTCCATGTTGTATATCTGCATACCATTTCATTGACTGTGAAAAGTTAAAAATTCAGACAGTCTTCTAGATTCCACACAATGAGTTTGATGGATCTTTCCTCACTCTATTGGCTGATTTAATGTATCCAATTTAATAGCAATAGCTCCTTTTGTTAAATGCTTTCTATATGGCAGGTGCTGTGCTATATGCTTTGATTCTCAACACAATTCTCTATGTTAATGATTGATTTTATGTCTATTTTAAAAACAGGGAATCTCAAAGAAGGTGACATTACTAAATATTCCTAAGGTGACACCATGGCTAAACAGAGAGGTAGAACCTGAATTTGACTCCATGTTTGATGCACACCTAAGTCCATGACCAATTCACAATATAGAATAGGTGGACCTTTACTGAGGCAAAACAGCCCTTCCTGCTTTGCTTTAGTAAAGTCCTCCTTTCTGACTTTCCTGCCATGGTGCTTACTCAACAAGCAGAACAATAATAAATTATGGGACTAATTCTGTAGTATTTGATAGAAAGAGAAAAGATCAATATTCCTCTGGCTTTCTAAACTTTAAGTAATTTTGAGGTCACCATGTTCAATCATTCTCTGCTATATTTCCACTTTGGATCAGGTTTAGGAAATAGTAAGACTATTATTTCTGAAAATCATTAACCCTTCTTTGCTCTCTCCTTTCTTCTCACATCTTTAACCATTAACAATCAAACTATGAAGCAACAAAACTATGAAAACCAAACCATATAGTGTTTCATTTGTTTTAAAACTCATACCTGGAAGTACATTAAAAGCTCAGTTATCTATTTTTGGTGTTAAAATTGAAGAAATGGGTTAACATATACAATTAAAATAATTTATTTGGGATATTAGGAAAATTTTATAATCTAGAATTAAAATAAATTGATGTTATTGATAATTAATATGTCATATTTAGCACTGCTCTGTCGGTTAAGGGCACACTTACTTCTCTAGAAGGATCAATATTGTACAAGTAATCTTTCAACAAACAGAAAGGATTTCACATATACTTGACCTTACAAAAAATTCTATTTCATAGGCATAGTAGACTGAAACTCCAAAGCATTCATCTTTTAAGATGTGAGTCTCATTCTGTCTGTATATCTGTCATTGGGTCTGCCACCACACTGATCCAAGCCACTATCTTCTCTTGTCCTGGTTACTCAGTTGCCTGCTTACTGATAATCCAATTTCTACCATAACTATGGAGCTCTAGTGACCTAGTGCCTAAGGCATTTGACTGCAAACCAGAAGTTGGCGGTTCAAACCCACCGGCCACTCTGCGGAAGGAAGACGGGGCAATCTACTTCCATAAAGACTTACTGCCTCAGAAACCCAAAGGGGGTCACTAAGAATAGGAATCGACTTGACTACAGTGAGTTTGTTTCTTTGATTTTACCCTAGCTATGGGTTCTTCTCTACTTATCAACCAGAGTGACTCTTTCAAACTACAAGTTAGAATAAATTCAATGTTTTTCCTAGACTTAACAATTTAATTCATGAAATAGTCCATGTCCTCACAACATCTTATAACATCTTACAAGATTTGTCCCTCTATTTCTGCTCTCATCTCAACTGAAGTTATCTCTTTTACTCTATTCCAGGTAATCTTGTTTCTTAATTATTTCTCAATTATGCTAGGAATACTTCTGCCTCAGTCTTTACATTTTCTTTTCCCTTCACATAAAATGCTCTTCTTCAAGGTACTCACAAGACTAAATGTGATGGCTCCATAAAGTTTCTGTTCAGATAATATCTTTTCAGAAGACTCAACATAAGTATTCTATTTAAAATTGCAACACTTTCAAACCTCTTGATTATCTTTAACATTCTCTGCATATTTTTATGTCATAATATCTATTGCCTTAGCATATCTCTTCTAATAGTTCACTTATTAGGCTGTAAGCTTGAGGAGTTGACTGAGTTTTGTCATCTATGTTAATTGATATATATATTTAACACTTAGAAAATTATTTTATATTCAGTAACTTGTAGATTAAATGAATGAATGAATGAATAAGAAAAGCCTAATAGATCTTTACTCACTTATTTAAGATGGTCTGACTTAAAACATAGGTTACAGCATGTCCATAAATATACTTCAGAAGGTCCAATCAAAGAGACAGCTATCTGTGAGAAGAATCTTATTATTTTGTAAAAAAAATAAATAAATAAACTACTTTGAACATAGACTACTCTAAGATACAACTGCATAGCTTCAGTTTTAATTACATAGATTTAAGGAATTAATTATTAATAAATAAGTAGAGGACATATTTATATGAAGTTAATAAAGATTAATTATTCTATATAAGGAGCTCTGGTAGCATAGTGCCTAAGGCACTTGACTGCTAACCAGAAGGCTGGTGGTTCAAACCCACCAGCCACTCCTCGGAAGGAAGGTTGGGCATTCCTACTTCTGTAGTGATACTGCCTTGGAAAACCAAGAAGGGGTCGCTATGAGTCGGGGCTGACTCAATGGCAAATCACAACAACAACATTCTATATAAGAGAGGTCAAGCAGTAATTTAATGGAACTATTCGTTCTTGCTTTTCCTAAACTGCTTATTCACTAAGAGTAAAGAATTAAATTTCCTGGCACTAATTATGAAGTCCTAATGGAGCAGTGGTTAAGTGATCAGCTGCTAATGAAAAGAATGATTATTTGAACTAAGCCACTGTACGGGAGAAAGATGTGGCAGTCTGCTTCCATAAAAAATACAGACTTGGAAATCCTACTGGGCAGTTCTACTCAATGTATCTATAGTATGGTTATCATATCCTGCCTTGATTTCTATTATGGAATCTTACTGCTGCACAGATGGTAGAGAGGAAGCAACTATCTTTGGTTGAAGAATCTCAATAAAGTTGAGTTTATAGAGCGTTTACAGTCTTTAAACCTGGAAATAGGCCAAGTCATGTTAGCCTCTGCCTTTAGAAAAATTTATGAATATAGAATCTGTTGCACAATATCCTTATCTTTATTTTCCAGTAAGGAAAATATTGTATTGTCTTAATCCATTCAATATCTTTGGTTCAATTTACAAGTTCAGAGTTTGTTATCTAGCACTACATTTGTCTTCTTTTAAAAAGCCTTGAGGAAAATAAAGAAGAATTTGTGACCCAGAAAACATAGCTGTTACAAACTTTTTTGTCAATTCTAGACTCTATCTGTATATAGACAATATGTATAAAGTATCTCTTTTTGAGAGAGTAATTTATGAATATATAAGTGTACATATATATGTACATACATATATAAACATATATTTAGAGAGATGCATGTATGTGTGTGTTCTGGTTATCTACTCCTGGCCCACTGGAGCTAGAGGCATTTCTTCACTCAGACAGCTGCTGGCTGCTGAGGCTGAGAACCCCCTAAGGTTGACAAGTAAAAAGGCATAGTCCCCATGTTACCAAACCACATGGCAGGCCATTAACTTAAGTCCATTGTAAGTCCCAAGGTCAGCAGAGCATAGCAGGCTGCTCAATGACACGGCTACATGCAGGGTCCAAGCGTGCCAGAAACTAGAGACCACTCCCAAAGCTCCTGCTTATGTACGGGAAGTAGACCACATACCCAAAGGCAGCTACTCAGCTGCTCACAGTAGATTCTACCATGGAGTTGATTACCAGTCTCATCATGGGGAATACTACATCCAGCTACATGGGAAATACTACTAGCCCAGCCACTCAACCAGGCCTAGCCAAGTTGACATACAAACATAACCATCACAGTGTGTCTCCAATGTATATAAATGTGTATAAATATGTGACAGAGAGAGAGACTATCGCTAACAAGAAGCCTTGATACTATGAGGCAAATGTATAGACATGATTCATACAATTTGGTAAAGACATTTTAATACAATATGTGTAATACAAAAAATAAAAAATATTGCCTTTCTATGGTACTTGATTATAATAAAGTTATGTTCTCAAGTACTTATAAAACCTGTACAATGGTAGCTACCATTTCTGTCTTTATGTTAACATCAAACTATTTTTTTTTTTTTTTTTTTGATTCTTCACTTTCTTAAACAGTTTTGGAATGCACAGTTATTATGCAGGTGTCTGGGGACTTATTTGTCAAACTCTAATAATTCATCTACTTCTTACATTATTTAATTAAGACTTAATTGTAACTTATTTGTGCAAAAGGAAAATAAGCAATGTCTTATACAATTGGATTGTGAAAATAGAACCTTAAAACACTCACTCTCTCTTTCTCTCTCTCTCTCTCTCTCTCTCTCTCTCTCTTGTTGTTGTTGTTGTTGTTGTTTGCCGTCGAGTCGGCCCCGACTCATAGCGACCCCTCCTTGGGTTTCCGAAGCAGTATCACTACGGAAGTAGGATTGCCCAACCTTCCTTCCGAGGAGTGGCTGGTGGGTTTGAACCGCCAGCCTTCTGGTGAGCAGTCAAGTGCCTTAGCCACTATATATATACTTTATACATTAATGATGGCTGTTGTTAGCTGGCATTGAGTCAATTCAGACCCATGATGATCCATGTGTGCAAAGTAAAACTACTTCATAGAGCTTTCAAGGCTGTGACCCATAGGAAGGAGATCAACAGGGCTTACTTTTTAGGAGTCTCTTGCATAATGGGTGGGACATTTAACTCCTAACCAGAAGATCAGTGGTTCAAACCCACCAGCTGCTCCACAAGAGGAAGATGAGGCAATCTTCTTCTATAAAATCCAGTGGGGGTTACTATGATTCAGAATCAACTCAATGGTAGTGGTTTTTCAAGTAGGTTTGAATCTCCAACCTTTTGGTTAATAACTCAGAGCTTAAATATTTGCACCATCAAGGGACATGATGATATATCCTATGTATCATAGTTTTTATGTCTGTTTTTGAGGGTAAGAATAACTTCAAAGAACATTTTCATGATAGTAGGTCTTTAAAATAATTGCAATAGATAGTCTTAAAAATTCCAAATTTATTTTTCTATATTATTGGATAAATTTTGTATTATGCAGTTCTTAAGTTGATGAAATCTAATTAGAGAAATGATAATTTGTGTTTGTTGTTGTTGTTGTTGTTAGGTGCCATTGAGTCATTTCCGATTCATAGTGACCCCATGCACAGCAGAATGAAATAGCACCCAATCCTGCACCAGCTCCATGATCCTTGCTATACTTGAGCCCATTGTCGCAGCCACCATGTCAATCCATCTCGTCAAAGGCCTTCCTCTCCTTCGTCCACCCTCCACCCTACCAAACATGACATCCTTTCCCAGGGAATGGTCCCCTTTGACACCAAATAGGTGAGATGAAGTCTGGCCATCCTCACTTCTAAGGAGCATCTCGGCTGCACTTCCTCAAGGACAGATCTGTTAGTTCTTTTAGCAGTCCATGGTACTTTCAGCATTCTTAGACAGCACCACAACTCAAAAGCATCAACTCTTTTTGGTCTTCTTTATTCATTGTCCAGCTCTCACATGCATACGAGGTTTGGAAATATCATGGCTTGTGTCAGGTTCACCTTAGTCCTCAAGGAGACATCCTTGCTCCTCAGCACTTGAAAGAGTTCCTTTGCAGCCGAACTGCCTAGTGCTACACGTCGTCTAATGTCCTGACTGCTGCTTCCATTGGCCTCAATTGTAGAAGCAAGCAGTGTGAATTCTTTGACAATCTCAATCTTTTCTCCATTTATTGTGATGCTGCTTATTGGTCCAGTGGTGAGGATTTTTGTCTTCTTTATATTGAGATGTAATCCATACTGCAGACTGTGTTCCTCAATCTCATCAGTAAGTGCCTCAAG